>NW_016107321.1:10447062-10466486 GCF_001604975.1 Cebus imitator
AATACAGTTGAAAAACTGTATAGCCATATTTTGAAGGTAACACTTTTATCTTTAGGATTTAGCAATGCAAGGAGGTATAAAACATTTACACAAAGTAAAGATGGTCTCTTGGCAAAGAAACAGCATCTTCTCTGAAAGTCTGTATTAGCACTTAGGATGAATGTTAGAAGAGACTGGTTGAAGGCAGTGATTCTTCAGAAGGGTTTAGAAGTGTTTTGTAAGTAATACATAAGCTATATAATAGCAGGCTGTGGGACTACATACAGGTGATCTCCTAGTACCTAGCATGCCTCCTATGGGATTAATTTGCTGAAATTTTTGTGAAGAAGCTGTGAAGCTCATTAATTAGCTTAGAGGCTTTGAGTCAGAGAGAGCTGGGTTTAAATCCCAGCTTAAGCTGGGATTTAAGCTCTTTACATGTCAGTTTCCTCATAGGGTTGTTGAAAGTATTGTATTAGATTATGAATGCCAAGTGCCAGGCACCAAGTGCATAGTACATGTGCATTAATGGTGGCTGCAGCTACTGTTGCTGGTATTGATGATGACGATCATGATGAGAAAGAGGAGAAGATGGGGAAGGGGAGAAGTGTCTCATGCATAGGTAGCTATCAGGAGATAGTAAGGCAGTCTCTGATCTTAGGAAAAACAAAAATCAACCAATTGTCGACAGGCCCATATTCTTAGTGACCAGAAATTTGCATATTGGTACTACTTGGCTTCTAAGCAAATGATGGATTATATCAGGTTAAGTTTAAACCGGGTGGACTTCCTAGAGGCAGATGTATAGTCAAATATTTAAGCAGATAAATGCCCTGAGTAGGCAGAAATGGAGTTGTCATTTCAGATGGTAAAGTTGTATAAGCTGGGCCCTGGGACAGGGGAGTACCATGTGTAGGGGAGAAGCTGATATAATCTGTGAATGACAGTAACAGGTTAGGAGAGGAGTGGGGAGAACCTGAAGGCGTTAGTGTTTGATGGGACTCTCATCATAGATTAGCATAGGTTGCTGAGCAGGCTGGCTGCAGTGTACTTTCTGAGGAGGGGCCACATTGTTCCCACAGAGATACCAGGATGAGCAAGTACTTTTTGCCTGGTCTACTTGTTGCTCTCTTTCCCCATCTTCTAACAGTTTAATTCACAAAAATTTACACATGATTAGTCCAACTGCAGAAATAATTCCTCAGTGATACATTCAGTGTATCACTCAGTGAGGTATTCACCTCTGAGTTTGCCTCTTAGGCCTCTTAGGAGAGAGAATATTCATTTACCTTTACATTTCCGTTAAAGGAGGGGTGTCTGTGATTTAATTTGCTGCCTATGCTTGGTTATTTAACAATCTTTGTTCATACATCCTTGTCTGGATTATTAGTATCTTTAATAGTCACTCTGCAGTTATTGCTGATACCAAATTTAAATGAATGTATCGTGTCCCTAGACAAAGAGATGGTCAAGAAAGAACTGTTCTTTGGCTGGGCGCGGTGGCTTACGGCTATAATCCCAGCACTTTGGGAGGCCAAGGTAGGAGGATCACTTGATTCCAGGATAATTCTCGCTATGTTAACCAGCCTGGGTAATATAGGGAGTTTCTTTCTCTATTAAAAAATTAAAATAGGCCAGGTGCAGTGGCTTACACCTGGTAATCCCAGCACTTTGGGAGTCCAAGGCAGGTGGATCAGGAGGTCAGGAGATGGAGACCAGCCTGGTCAATATGGTAAAATACCATCTCTACTAAGAACACAAAAAATTAGCTGGGCGTGGTGGCGCATGCCTGTAGTCCCAGCTGCTCGGGAGGCTGAGACAAGAGAATCGCTTGAACCCAGGAGGCCGAGATTGCAGTGAGCCAAGATCGCACCACTGCACTCCAGCCTGGTGACAGAGCGAGACTGTCTCAAAAATAAGTAAATAAAATAAAATAAAATAATTAGCTGGGTGTGGTGGCACACACTTGTAGTCCTGGCTACTTGGGAGGCTGAGGTGAGAGGATCACTTGAACCCACAAGTTCAAGGTTGCAGTGAGCTGTGTTTGCATCACTGCACTCTAGTCTAGGCAACATAGGAAGACCCTGTCTCATCAACATAATAGAACGGTTCTTGTTTGAAGTGCCTCACTCATTCACTCATTCTGCAGGTCTAAGAAAACTCCCACATCCTCGGAGTTGTGGCATAATTCTGTGTGCCTGGTACACAGATTACAGAATCAAAGAGATCACATGGTTTATTTCACCAGCATTTCAGTTTGTTTAGCTCCCCTTCACCATCCTTTGGATCTTGTTTCTCCATGTGTCAGGAGGCTTGAAAATGAGTATTGTTTTGAGGGGACTGTTGTTAATGTTTTATAAGTTTTAGTTTCACTTGGGGCTATATCTCTAAATGTGGGAGTAATGAGTTAATATATTTGTGGCTTCCTCCAGGGCATGTACATCAAATCAACCTATGATGGGTTACACGTGATTACTGGAACCACAGAAAATGTAAGTGTATATTCATTAAGTGTAAAAGCTGTTGTGTGCTTAAACAAATTTGATCCACAGTCTTTATACTTTGAATTTAAATGTGTGCATGCTGTTTGATTATGATGAGAGCGTGGGTGCCTGCTTTTTATTTTTGTTGATAGAATACTGCTTGTCACCAGCTGTTCTCAATTTATTATTTAAATTGCCCTTTATTGCTCTTATTCATGTACCTTGCCCAGTTTTTACCCCTACCCTTGTCTTAGTCATTCATTTTGTACCCTGAAAGTGTTAAGCCATAAATACAAAAGCAATGATCTTTTTGTTTTTGAGAATCACTCTTATAAGAATTCGGATTGGTGGCCGTATGTATAAAATATAATTTTTTTGATTTAATGGAATTTGTATGTCTCCAAAGCAGCTATTTCAGGATTTTTTTAATAACATTTTTGTAGTTGTGTTTAATAATATTTGGCATGATACTGAAATTGAGTCCCCTCTCCCCATCCTTTGAATGGGAAAAGTGGTCTGTTTCTACTGTGAGAGATGTTTGTACACTGTGTACTTCCTTCTGGAAATTCTGCTGTGTGTAGGGTTGTCTTTAGCCCCTCAAACATTTTGCATTTGTGAGAAGTATAGCTAGTTGAATGCTTTCTACTTGCAATCTACAATATGTCTTGCTTTTGAAAGACATTGATATAAAACTAAAAATGTTTGAATAGCTTCCCTGTGTCTGTGTGAAAGAAGCATGTATTTGGGGAATTAACCTATTTAATCAGCTAAGACAGGAGGAGATAATTCCTAAAATTAGGGGTAATTTTAGTAGCTGCTTTTCTAATCTGTTTGGTGGAAATATGTGTCTGATTTTGAGCTTCAGCTGCTAGGTCTTTTGATAAAGGCAAATGGCATGATCTTTGAGTGTCTGTGATAAGCACTTGATTTTTGTAGTGAGAAAATGATATTGCTTAAGGCAGTCAATGAATTATAAATACACTGGATGCTTCTGGTAGATGATTGGGTAGGAAATGATAGTGTCTTTTAGCATTCTCTGTTGAGCTACAGTGAGGAAGCCCTGAGAGTCGCTAGGAGTTTTTGTACCATGTTACCTCCTAGACAGTAACAGCAGAGGAAGCTCTGCTTTTAGGCTGGGGATGGTGCTGAAGAAAAGGCACATGATTTAGCACATGATTCTTCCTTCATCCTTGATCGAGACTCAGTGCGTTGCAGCTCAGCCATGATAAGAGCACAGCCATATCTGTTTGTATAGATCAGAAACATGGTGACTATTGTTTCAATTTTTAGAGTTGAAGTTTTGCTATCCAGCAATTTGGTGATTACGTCGTCTGACTAACCGGACCAGTGTGTTTTTCGACTCTGTTGAGTTTTCTTGAAGCAATTTCCATCTTGGATCCACACGTGGAGCACTACAAAATTACCCTCAGAAGGAGAAGGCATAGCGTTTCCTTCCTCTTGCGCTATCCTCCTTTTTAAAGAAGAGAGTTCAGTGACAGACTAAACAAAGCTGCTTTTGAATTAAATGAAATAACATATATCATTAACGATACATTCCCTGAATTCCTACCAGAATTGTAACACTGGCTGACAGACTCAGGTTCAGTCCTGGTACTCCCATGTAGGACTGTATGGAAGTCCTCTCAGGGAGTGGTGGCTACCATCTTGTTAGAGATCAAAAAAGAAAACATGTCTTCTTCCATCTGGTAATCCACTTGAAAATGTCACTCATTCCTTTAGTCATTTGATTTGCATTTATTGAGTACCTGGAATGTGCTAGACACTAGACTAAGTAAGTCTTAAGTCTTCTAGACAAGCGTGGGAAGTTAGGTGAGAATCCACTTCTCCTGGGCGCAATCTGGATATTTTATTCTTAATGTTGGGTTTTTTATGCTTAAATGGCAGTAGAAAGTGCCAGATCCAGGTCAGCTGTTGGCTGTCATTTAAGGTTGCTATGACTTCACTTTGGGAGGCTGAGGAGGGCAGATCACCTGAGGTTGGAGGTTCAAGACCAACCTGGCCAACATGGTGAAACTTTGTCTCTACTGAAAAAATTAGTTGGGTGTGGTGGTGCATGCTTTTAATCCCGGCTACTGGGGAGGCTGAGGTGGGAGATTCACTTGAACCCAGGAAGCAAGGTTGCTGTCAGCTGAGATCTGCCATTGTACTCCAGCTGGGATGACAGAGACTCCACCAGAATGTTTTAATGGAAGCCTAGTCTGGTGTGTGGCAGTTGATGAAAATCACCCATTGTTTTCACAAGTGAATTATGTCCATATTCTTCAATCTTGAACTTGAGGCTGACGCAATGCCAGCAGCCATCTCAGGCCTTCAGTCCATTTCTTTGAAGGTTATCTGAAAGACCAGGATCATTCCAAAGCCAGACCAACAGTGTCTGGTGTTTCTCTATCTTCTTTTTTTTTTGATGTTATTTTAGACCTTGATAGGAGTCTTGACACAACCTCATCCATACTTTTATTCTCCACCCCTGAGATCAGGTGGGAGTTAGATTGGCCTCTGAAGAATGGGTGCATTATTCTCTAGGTCATGACCCTTCTGCAGCAAACCAGCACAAGCATCATTTTTCAGTAGTCCTCCTCATGGTGAAGATAGGCAAGAGCTGCTGCCCTGGGAGAATTTTGGTACCAAGCTCTCTCTTTACCAGGGTTCTGCCAAGCACAACTCTTAATCACTTGACTGGACACTTGAGAAATGAATGCAAAAGTATCCTGAGGAAGGGAAGTCAACTCAGGACATCAGTCCGTTTTTTAGATCACACATCTAGAGACAGGGACTTCCTGGCCTTGGGGCTATCTTTTGTAAAGTGAAGCTTATCTTAAATGAATCCCTTACCCAGGAAGATTAACCGGACTGGACTGATTAGGATCAGAATTACCAAAGTAGACCTTTAACTGTAGTTTAGACATCTGACACACAGGGACAGAAAGGAATGTAGAGAAATTCATTTTTTAAGTGATGCAAGAAACTTGAGATGAACATGGGCTGGTCTCTCAGGTGAGCACTGCCAGTTATGGTAGCAGGTTAAATGTTTTCACAAATAACTGTCACAGTTACCAGGGCCTTGCATGGGGTCTGGATATGATCAAAGGGAATATCTCTACAGTGTAGGGCTTCTTGTTAATTTCTTGTTGAGCCTGTCACAACATTAGAGAAACTTCAGCCAGTGTGTCTTGGGTCTCATTGCTGTCCCTCCCCCTGTGTTCGAAGGTGCTATTTTTTGGATAGTTGGAAATTGTTTGAAGATTCAGCCGGTTATGTAAGTTAGAAAATTACATACTCTGTTTGACTAGAATTTGAAATCCAAGGCTTACCCTTTCTTCTTTTCTCAGTCATACATGAGATTCCCTCATCATAAAGAGTTCTAGATTGCTTATATGAACAAGAACATCATGAGCAAAATATGTGACAAATGGATTATATCCCTTTATATATATTTTTGTTGTGGTGGTGGTGACTTAATAACTAGGCATTATTTGAAGGAAAACAAGTCTGGATTTTGGTTTGACACTGAAGACTCATTTTTTAATGTAATCTGGAAATGAAAACTAAATTCATTTTCTTTAAAGCAATTTCTGTTGCACCAACTTTCTGTTTTAACAACATTGCAATAATAGATAAGAGAAGATGGGCTGAGAACAATGTTTAGTTTTAATAAGAAAATGAGATGACAGAGTTACAAGGGTGATTTTCCGTGTTGAACAGTTGGTCAGTTTTTATGAGATTAATTTTGATAAGGACATATGTAAGAATTTTTTAGATGAACCATAGCTTTCTTTTTCTTTTTTTAATTTTATTGAAATGGAGTCTCACTCTGTCACCCAGGCTGAGTGCAGTGGCTCAATCTTGGCTCACTGCAGCCTCTGCCTCCCGGGTTCAAGTGATTCCCCTGCCTCAGGCTCCCAAGTAGCTGGGACTACAGGTGCGTGCTACCACGCCCAACTAATACTTTGTATTTTAATGTAGAGATGGGATTTCACCATGTTAGCCAGGATGGTCTTGATCTCCTGACTTTGTGATCTGCCCACCTTGGCCTCCCAAAGTGCTGGGATCACACACGTGAGCCACCACGCGTGGTGTAGATGAACCAATAGCTTTTATCAGCCAATCATTTTGTCAATATGTCCAGGCCGGCTGTGGTGGTTCGTGCCTCTGTAATCCCAGGACTTTGGGAGGCCACGGTGGGCAGATCACCTGAGGTTGGGCTTTCAAGACCAGCCTGACTAACATGGTAAAACCTCATGTCTACTAAAAAAAGTACCTGGGCATGATGGCGCATGCCTGTAATTTCAGCTACTCGGGAGGCTCAGGTGGGAGAATTGCTTGAACCCGGAAAGTGGAGGTTGCAGTGAGCTGAGATCTGCCATTGCACTCCAGCGTGGGTGACAGAGTGAGACTCCATCTTAAAAAACAAACAAACAAACAAAAAAAAAAAACAAAGACAGTATGTCCAGTCTCTCCTGGATAGATTAGCCGAACCTGGCTGTTCTAACCGACAACTTATTGGTTATAACCGACACTAATGAAATGGATAACACAGTATTCATGTGTAAGGTCCTGTAGACTGTGTAGTCTCAGGGGAATAAGGTGCATTGTTTTATTTTTCCTGAGAAAATGCTATTTCAGTTGCTAATTGTCTACGGAAGAAAGAAGAAATAGAAGGTTTAAAAGAATTAAGTCAGGTTATTTTGTTTCTTCTCAGTCTCCTGCAGACAGATCTCAGAAGATTCATGCTGGTGATGAAGTCATTCAAGTTAATCAGCAAACTGTGGTGAGTTTGTTTATTGTGACTTAATTTCCCCCCTTAGAACTTTTAATAACATCTAAAACCATTTTGTCTAAATTTTTAAAATTTGCCGTTTATATCCTGTTTTTCATTCTTTTATGTCGTGCGAACATGAACATATTTGTGCCTATTTTGTTTCTGGGTATTTGCTCATAGCTCTGATTTCCTTGAGATCAATTCATAGGTTCGGTTTTTCATTATTCATGAACAAGTCTCCCCTCCCCATTTTCTTTCTTTGAAGGTGGGATGGCAGCTGAAAAATCTGGTGAAGAAATTGAGAGAGAATCCCACAGGAGTTGTGTTACTGCTGAAGAAGCGCCCCACCGGGTCTTTCAACTTCGCTCCTGCCCCGCTGAAAAACCTGCGGTGGAAGCCACCTCTCGTACAGGTATCTAGGATTAACTGTAAGCTCCATTCAGCATCAGCACCTGAACTATGTCGAGTATCTGATTTGTCTCCAAAAGAGATGAAAATTTGAAAGTGATTGGTTGGTTTCAGGAGTTTGTATGTAATTATCCCATAATCCCACCTATGTGAAAGTATAAATTATAGATGTACATGGAACAGTATGGTAGCCAGTAGCCATATGTGACTATCTACAGAATGAAATGAAATTAAAAGTTCAGAGAGGCCATGGCAGGCAGATCATGAGGTCAAGAGATCGAGACTAACCTGGCCAACACGGTAAAACCCTGTCTCTACTAAAAATACAAAAATTAGCTGAGTGTGGTAGCGTGCACCTGTAGTCCCAGCTACTCAGGAGGCTGAGGCAGGAGAATCGCTTGAACCCGGGAGGTGGAGGTTGCAGTGAGCTGAGATAGCACCACTGCACTCCAGTCTGGCAACAGAGCAAGACTGTCTCAAAAAAAAAAAGTTCATCTCTTCAGGATTGCTAGCCACATTTCAGATGCAGAATAGTCCCAGACAGCTAGTGACTCCCGTATCGGGCAGTGCGGAGATGGACATTTCCATCATTGCAGAAAGTTCCTTCTAGTCCTCCTCTTTCGTTTCAAACACATACTTACATAACTGTATACAGTTTGAACACTAATCCTGGAGAGACCACATGGGGTTGAGTCTTCAGCAGCACTTTACCAAGGCAGGGTTGGGGATGGGGAGTGCAGTCCACCCCATGGGAAGCAGTATCACACCATTATTTAGACATGATGTAGCATTGCCAATCTGTGCTGATAATAGAAGACACACTGACTTTAAGTGAGCTTCATTTAAATTCTTTTCAAACAGTATGCCCCCTTATCACTGACACATGGGCTGGTCACACTCCTTGTTATGCCATTGGTCCTTAGTGTTTATTTCCAAAACCAAGAATGAAAAGCAATAACCTTATAATGCCCTTTTAGAAGATTGAGATTATGGTTTATCTGTAACTATTTTTGATGTTATTGTATATCTTCCCATGGAAGAACAGTAGTCTTAAGCCATCAATTTTGAAACTTTATGAGGCAAGGGACTGGAAAATATCTATAGGAGTCACAGAGGAGAGGTAAAAATAAATAATTCAGAGGCCAGGTGTGGTGGTTCACACCCTATAATCCCAGCATTTTGGGTGGCTGAGGCAGGAGAATCACTTGAACCCAGGAGGCGGAGGTTGCAGTGAACCAAGATCACGCCACAGCACTTCAGCCTGGGTGACAGAGTGAGACCCTGTCTCAAAACAAAAACAAAAACCAACAAACAAAAACTCTCAGTAAAGGTAGGGCAAGAGGGGAACATAATTACAGTCAGTTTATAAATAATAACCAAACATATTTGAAAATTTACTTTTTAATTGACAGATACAAATTGTATAAATTTATGTTGTGCAACACAATGGTTCAAAATGTGTTTACATTTCGGAATGGCTAAATCAAGCTCATTAATATATCCATTACCTCACATACTTATTTGTGGAGAGAACACTTAAAATCTAAAGGTGTTACAGCAATTTACCAATCTTCAAGCATGCAGCACATTTTTATTAACTGTAGTCACCACGCTGTACAGTAGATCTCTTGAACTTATTCTTCCTGGCTAACCGAGACTTTGTACCCTTTGACTAGGATTCTCCAATCCCCCTCCTTCCAATCTCTGGCAACCACCATTCTACTCTCTGCTTCTAAGAGTTCGATTTTTTTTTTTCTTCCAATTCCACATATAAGTGGTATTTGTCTTTCTGTGCCTGGCTTATTTCACTTAACACGGTGTCCTCCAGGTTCATTCCTGTTGTCACACATGATAGGATTTCCTTCTTTTCTAAGGCTGAGTAGCATTCCATCATGGATATATTTTCCTTATCCACACATCTGTTGATGGACTCTTGGGTCGATTCCATGTCTGGGCTGTTTTGAATAATGCTGCAGTGAACACGAGGGTGCAGGTATCTCCTCAGCATACTAATTTCATTTCCTTTAGATGTATATCCAGTAGTGAGACTGCTTGTTAGCTTTTCAGGGAACCTCCATAGTGTTTTCCATAACGGCTCCGCTCATTTATATTCCCACCAGCCACGCACTAGGGTTTCTGCATCTCCACATCCTCATCATCACTTATCTTTTGTTTATTGATAGTAGCCTTTCCAACGGGTGCCAGCTGTTATCTCACTGTGGTTTTGATTTGCATTTCCCTGACGATGAGTGACATTGAACATTTTTTTCACATCTCTGTTGGCCATTAGTTTATCTTCTTTTGAGAAATGTCCATTCAGGCCTGGGTGTGGGGGTTCACACCTGTAATCGTAGCACTTTGAGAGGCCAAGGCAGGAGGATCATTTGAGCCTAGGAGTTTGAGACCAGCCAGGGCAACAAAGCAAGACCCTGTCTCTACAATAATTTTTTTTAAATCAACTAGTTGGGTGTGGTGGCACATAACTGTAGTGCCAGCTACTTGCCTCCTACTGAGGTAGGAGGATGGCTTGAGGCTGGGAGGCTACTGAGAGCCTTGAATATACCACTGCGTCCACCTTGAGCTATGGAGTGAGACCCTGTCTCCAAAACAACAACAACAAAAAGCGACAGTAATGTCAATTCGGGTCTTTTGCCCATTTGTAAATCAGGTTATTTGTGTGTTTTTTTGCTTTTTAGCTCCTTATATAATTTGGATATTAACCCCGTATCTGATTTATGGTTTGCAGATACTTTCTATGTTATTACCTTGTCGATAATTTGCTTTGTTGATTATTTCCTTTGCTATACAGAAGCTTTTTAATTTGATATAATCCCACTTGTCTGTTTTTGATTTTGTTGCCTGTGCTTTTGGGGTCAGAGCCAAAAATTCATTGCCCATAACTGAGCCTATTGATTTTACCACAGCTGCTTCTGTTTGCATTGGTCTGTGTAAAATTTAAAATTGCTTAGATTTTTTTCAAATTCTCAGAATATGATACTTAACATTACAGAGGTGCTAATTCCTCATAGGTAATTGAAGGAGTGCCTGCCAGATACTAGCTTTGCCCACTAATTGGTTCATGAGGTAAATGTTGGGTTCTGAAGGAAAGAGAGGTATGGACTGTGAGGTGGGAGCACTTTGGAGCCTGGAAGGGAGGGTGGGATTTTCACTAGCAGATGGGAGCCTGTATCATAGAGGAGATGAATGCGATTCTTTAAACACATTTGCCCACAAAACGTAGATAGACCACCATCAGGGAAGGGGACGGTGTCTTAGATCAGGTTTCCTGGAGCAGAGTCTGAGATGCACATTCTTGTGAGAGCAATTTTTGAGGGTATGTGCTCCATGTAAAACTGGTAAGGGAGAGAGGAAGGCAGAATGATGACGGGGAAGCAGGAAGGATGCCTCTCAGGTGCAGCGTAGCCTTGACCTGGTAATGCAGGACCAAGCATCCTGGTGGAGCCACACCACTCCGGGTTCTGGTGGCCTGGCTCGGGCGAGGCAGCTTTGCCAGCTGAGGGCCGTTATTCCAAGAAGGGGCAGCTATGCGCTTTAGCAGCTGACACTCCCAGCAGCATGGAGAGGTAGTGGTGGTAGAGAGACTCTAGGTGGCTTCCAAAGCTTCTACCACAAGGAATGAGTAGCTCAGACTCTCTGGAGCTCAGGGAGGGAGATAAAGTTGAACTGGTTGCCTGAGACCATAGTGGGAGGTATGGAATGCCAGGCTGGGGAGCATGGGCTTTCTCCCACAGGTGACAGGTTGACAGCTGCTTTTGCATTAATAACTCTATTACTTTGCTAGGGCTGCCATACAGTATGGTAGAAGTTCAAAGTCAAGGTGTCAGTGGTGTTGGCTTCATTCTGAGGACTCTCTCCTTGGCGTGCAAATGGTGGTCTTCTGTCCTCGTGTGGTCCTCCTTCCATATATGTCTATGTCTTAATCATATGGAACACCAGTGATGTCAGATTGAGCCCACCCTAATGACCTCCATTTTCACTTAATCATGTCTTTGAAGACCCTGTCTTAAAATACAGTCACATTCTGGGCACTGGGGGTGAGAATTTGAGCATAGAAAATTTAGGGGACACAGTTCAGGCCATAACAACATCAAAACATTAAGAACCACCAGAAGGGAGGCTATTGTATAGGGCAGATACAGGGGGATGTAGTCCTGGGCAAGGCTGGTGATGGGTGATTCAGTGAAAGACTAGGAATGCTAGAGGCCACTGGAAAGAACATCAGGAGGGCTCAGGAAGCAGCACAGCCTAGTGGTAACAAACGTGGCCTCTGAGTTGAACCACTTGAGTTCAAATCCCAGCTCTGCCACTTACCAGCTGTTGAGGGACCCTTAGCCAAGGTATGTAATCTTTCTAAGCCATGCTCTTCTCATTGTTAGTGTTGACTGTTAGAAAAGATTTTGGGGTAAGGGTGAGAAGGACCAACAAGGCCAAGGAGAAGCAGGTGTCCAATGTGGCAGGGAACCTGAGTGGTGACAAAAATTGGAAAGTCAGAAAAGAGGCCATTTGGAAGGAAGAGATGTTAGGTATTTTGATCACAACTGAGTTAGAGGCGATGGAGGAAAATTCACATGATATGTTCAGAACATGAGTGAAAATAATTTTTAAAGTACAGGCTAGTGTTAGTCCCTTGACTTCTGGAAATTCACTTGAGAAGGGACACTCTGTGATGTTCCCTGGTTTTGCCTGCTTTTCTGCTGAGTTCCACTAACTGCAGTTTGGGGAAGAAGTGGTGGCGAGAGAAACACCTAATTTTGTTTGTGACCCAGGGGGATAATTACCATGAAAATGCAGACATCATTTTAGGGCTTAGCTACCAAGTGTTCTCGTGATGTGCTCAGGATATTTTCAGAATATAAACTCTGGCAGACAAATACTCCATAGACTTAGCTCCCAGCCCTGGGTGTTTTTCTGTGTTCCATTCATCATTCTTTGTGCCTGGGCACCCACCATTCCCAGAAGAGAGCTAGCTCTCAGTCTTTTTTCAGCCTCATGTGTGTTGTCCTGTTATAGAAAAGGCACCCATCACTCCATTTTGATGCCACACTCCTGGTAAATGAGAGTTACTGATAAAGAAGGAATTATCAATGTGTGTATTTTCAGGGAGTATCTATTTTGTAGAAATGCTCTAGTTTACTTTTGCTTCTAAGATTTGGAGAATCTGGATCCTGGCCTCATGTTTTCAGATACCGTCCAAGATTGACATGTTGACATGTCAATCAATTACAAATTGACTAGAATTGATAGATTATGCATTAGTGGCCAAGGTTTAAAATATGGGAGTTCTACTGTGGAAGACTGAAAGTTCAGTCCCTGCCCCTGTGACTTGGTAACGCTCCTGAAAATGAACTGTCTTCTTTGATGAGCGTGTCTAGCTCCATCACACTGGCTATTCAGACCTTTCCATTCTTAGAATCAGTTCACAGTTTCACTTCAGGAACCTCTTCCACCACAACCAGGCTGGGTAGGGTTGAAGGTAGCTTTTTTTTTTTTTTTTTTTTAACAGAGACAAGATTTCATTATTTTCCCCAGACTGATCTCAAAGTCTTGAGCTCGAGCTCAAGTGATCCACCTGCCTCAGCCTCCCAAAGTGCTGGGATTATTACAGGTGTGTGACAACATGGCCGGCCTACAGGTAGTTTTTATGTCTGCCTAGAGCTTAGCATAGTCTCACTGGCCTTCACCAAGTATTTGCTGCCTTATAAGATTTCTTTGCTATTCTTTCTACCAACCAGAGAAATCACTGTCATTGTTAGACTATAGAGAGGTAAGACTGAAGTTCTCACATGAGATATTACAAACGACGTCCTTTGAGACCAGTACGGAGTTCAAATTCAGCTGTGCGGATTTGAAATTAAGATTGACTTGTATATATGAATGCATATCTAAAATAAATGGTGTAAGGTTGTGTCTTTACTATGGGAAAGCAGTGTCCTAAGTTATTCACATGTGTTCTCTTACTGAATTCTCACAGCCACCCTATCTTGATACTATTCTTGTCCCTATTTATTCTCATTTTATAGATGGGCCACAGAGATGTTTTGTGACATACTCAACAATAAACAGTGAATAAGGGCTGAGAGGGGTGGCTCATGCCCCTAATCCCAGCAATTTAGGAGGCCGAGGTGGGCAGATCACCTGAGGTCAGGAGTTTTGGACCAGCCTGGCTAACATGGTGAAACCCCATCTCTACTAAAAATACAGAAATTAGCTAGGCATGGTGGCATGTATCTGTAATCCCAGCTACTTGGGATGCTGAGATGGGAGGATTGCTTGAGCCCAGGAGGCAGAGGTTGCAGTGAGCTAAGAGTGTACCACCGCACTCCAGCCTGGGTAATAGAGTGAGACTGTCTCAAAAAAAAAAAAAAAAATGCGAGAAAAGCATTGAGCCACAGTTATTTAGGGAGAATCCTGTTGCCACATCACTCACAAGAGGATCTCAGGGTTTATTTTCCAATTTGTATATAGTTTGTTTATATTTTGGGGGTGGTCTTGGATGTTGGCTATACTTCCACCCATATTTTCTTTTTAAGATATAGTGTTACATGCAAGTAGTGACTCAATGCTTCTTACGAAAGAATTAAGGGATCCTGTTGAATTTGTAGTTTGATTTACTCTAGGGCAGGGGTCCCCCAATCCCTGTGCCTCGGACCGGTACTGGTCCGTGGCCTGTTAGGAACTGGGCCGCACAGCAGGAGGTGAGCCGAAGGCAAGCATTATCGCCCGAGTTCCACCTCCTGTCAGATCAGCCGTAGCGTTAGATTCTCATAGGAGTGCAAACTTTATTATGAACCACACACACGAGGGATCTAGGTTGCTCACTCCTTATAAGAATCTAATGCCTGATGATTTGAGGTGCAACAGTATCATCTTGAAACCATACCCCACCCCCAAACCTGGTCCTTGGAAAAATTGTCTTCCACGAATCTGGTCCTTGGTGCCAAAAAGATTGGGGATTGCTGCTCTAGGGAATGTAAGTTGTGTGAGAGACTTGACCTGTTTGGTTCATTGCGGTGTTCCCTTAGGCTGGTCTCAAACTCCTACCCTCAAGCGATTCTACTGCCTTGGCCTCCCAAAGTGCTAGGTTTATGGGCAGCCTAAGCATCTCAAATAGTACCTGGCATATCATAGGTACTAAGTAAATATTTGTTGATTGAAACAAACTTTTTGAAATAACAACGACCTATCACTAATTGCATTGCAACATAACCAGCTCATTCAACTTCTGCCTTTTCTGTATTCACTTGCTAAACTCTTACCAAATCAGAAATTATAGAAACCCAGCTTATTGCCAATGAGTATTTTAATTTGCAAGTTAAATTAAAAATTGTCCTTGCATGAACACTTACCATTTGTTTCTTTTATTGCGTAATGTACATCTATTGTAGTAATTTGCCAAATGTTTCACAAACAGGAAAAATTAAAAATCACTTGTATTCTCACTACTCAATGAAAGTATATAGTTGGTATTTAGGTATATGAGTATCTTTCCTTTTTTTTTTTCTTTTAAGACAGAGTCTCACTCTTGCCCAGGCTGGAATGCAGTGGCTCGATCTTGGCTCACAGCAACCTCCGCCTCCCAGGTTCAAGTAATTCTCCTGCCTCAGCCTCCCAAGTAGCTGGGATTACAGACACCCGCCACCATGCCCGGCTAATTTTTGTATTTTTAGTAGAGACAGGGTTTCACCGTGTTGGTCAGGCTGATCTCAAACTCCTTGTGTTCCGCCCGCCTTGGCCTCCCAAAGTGCTGGGATTACAGGCGTGAGCCACCGTGCCCAGCCGGTATATAAGTATCTTTCAGATGCTTAGGCTTAAAGAAAAAATCCAACCCGAAATATCTTCAATGAGGCATTTCTTTTCTGCTGATTAAAGTCTGGAAAGATATATTGACTAATCACTGGAAATCATTAAGCAGAACCTGAGATGTTTTTAAAGCAGAGAAGGACATTTAGTTCAAATATTTATTGCATATGTAATATGTACGAGACAACATGTTAAGCACTGAAGATTCAAAAATGAATGAATGAAACATGGTCTCAGCTTAACTGCGTATAGTCTAGTGGGAGAGAGAATTGTCATACATTGTGGGAGAGACTTGCACAAGCTGTTATGGTGCACTTAGTCCAGGCATCAGGGTGGGAAGATGTGAGAGAAGAGAATAATTTTTTTCATGCTTTTGTGATTTAAATTAAGTTGCAAGTTGAAATGTGAATAGGAGATCCCCCAAGACCTGAAGGCATATAGACAGAAATGGAAATGTATAAATGGGTGGCTGAGTGTGGTGGCTTATGCCTATAATCCCAGCACTTTGGGCCAAAGCGGTAAGATGGCTTGAGGCCAAGAGTTTGAGATCAGAATGGGCAACATAGGGAGACCCCATCTCTATAAAATAATTTTTTTTTAAATTAGCCAGGCATAGTTTTGCATGCCTGTGGTCCTATCTTTTCAGGGAGCTGATGTGGGAGGATTGTATAAGCTCAGGAAATTGAGGCTGCAGTAAGCTAATGATTTTACCACTGCTTTCCAGCCTAGGTGACAGAGCAAGGCTATATCCAAAAAAAGAACAGAAAGAAAGAAAGAAAGAGAGAAAGAGAGAGAGAGAAAAAAAAANTTTATCACGTTGCCCAGGCTGGTCTTGAAGTTCTGAGCCTAAGAAATCCACCCACCTTGGCCTTCCAAGGTGCTGGGATAACAGGCATGAACCACTGTGCCCAGCCTTGCTAGTAATTTTTATGAAATAACTCGTCTAATTCTCACTGCAGCTCTATGCAAGAGATATTGTCAGTATCACTGCTTTACAGAAGAGGAAAGGAAGACCACAGATGTTTAAGTAATTTTGCTCACAGCTAGAATCATAACCCTGGCACCTGGCTCCAAAAGCTCTGCTTCATGCCACTATATATAGTCTTTCATATCCCTCAGCTAATTCTAAGGGTTTCAAAGAAGAATAGAAGTTAAATATTGCTAATATCCATAAACACATGAATGACCTCAGTCCCTGTTCAGACACAGGGATGGTGTTGGTTTGGGGGAGGGGAAATGAATACCAAGAATCATCTCCAAATTGACCTCCACTCTTTGCACTACCGTGTTGCTCCTGTTTCAGACCTCACCTCCACCCACGACAACCCAGTCCCCTGAAAGCACTATGGATACCTCGCTGAAGAAGGAGAAGTCAGCCATCCTGGATCTTTATATTCCTCCTCCGCCAGCTGTTCCCTACTCTCCCCGGTATGTTGCTGTCTATTGTTATGGTATGCTTGTTCCTGTTGGTGTAGTTTGTCATTGGTGGTGTGAAAAGAGGATCTTGAGAGAGGAAGTTGCTGAGCTGCAGTGTGTGACAGGGCTGAATCTTGGACGCCTGCTAAAAGTATGGTCAGCCTTACTTTATAAGAGTGTAGGGACAAATCTACGTTCTGTTTGGTGGGGAGGGCCCTTTTGAGAAAAGAATATTGCAATATCAGCCAGGTGTGGTGGCTCACACCTGTAATCCCAGCACTTTGGGAGGCTGAGGTAGACAGATCACTTGAGCTCAGTTCAAGACTAACCTGGGCAACATGGTGAAACTATCTCTACAAAAAAATACAAAAATCAGCCGAGTGTGGTAGCAGATGCCTGTAGTCCCAGTTACTTAGAAGACTGAGGCAAGAAAATTGCTTGAGTCCAGGAGATGGAGGTTGCAGTGAGGAGAGTTTGTGCCATTGCACTCTAGCCTGGGAGACAGAGCAAGATCCTGTCTCAAAAAAGAAAAGGATATAGCAATCCCTTACTTTTGAAAAGTGATTGAAAGCATGTGTTTTCCTGGGGCCTTGGAAGGGTCTGTTGAGGGGACCCTGCAGGTTAAATTTCATTAACTCCATGGTAAATTCATCTTGTGGGGGTAGTTTATGAGTATTTCTGTGAGATTAATGAGAGTCGCAGCTTGATTTTGCTGAGAAAGATGTGTTCTTCACAGAACTTTAAAAAAAGCCTATGTGGCCTGGTATGGTGCCTCATGCCGATAATTCCAGCACTTTGGAAGGCTGGGTCGGGAGGATTGCTTGAAGCCAGAAGTTCAAGACCAGCCTGGGGAACATAGAGAGGCCCTGTCTCTACAAAAAAATTTTAAAAATTAGCCAGGTGCGGTTATGTGCACTTGTGATCCTAGCTATTCAGGAGGCTGAGGTGGTAGATCACTTGAACCCAGGACGTCAAGACTGAAATACACCATGATCACACCATGTACTCCAGCCTGGACAACAGAGTGAGACCTGGTCTCAAAAACAAAAAACCCAAACCAAAAAAACCCAAATCCATGTGAGTGTAGGTGTGAACATTTCATATTTGTGTGTGTGTACCATAAATTCTTAAAGATAGTTCCTTTCTTCATGGCTAACTTACTGTCTGGTATAATGAGGGTGGTATATAGGGTGTATGGGATGATTTAGGTGTGATCTAGGCTTGTTTTTATCAACTTACATGTTTATGTATGTAGATAAAACTAGACAATCTGGCTCATATATTCAACATATATTTCCTGAGAGTAATGGGTCTGGGTTACCATCTGACACAAAATAGACTCAATCCTTGCCCCTACAGAACTGCTAGGGTCTTATTCAACAATTCAAAGGAAGTCCAGGCTGGATTTTATTACAGTGACATTTTTACTTTATATTGGAGTTTTTTGTTGGTTGGTTTTCATTTGAAGTTGTGGTATTTCCTTCATTGTGTTTCTTTTGTATTGGGTGCAGAGATTGAACATTGTTTTCCTCTTCCTTGAGTCTTGCTTTACTCAGAACTTACTACAGCCTATAGAGAATGTACCTCAGGTGATCGGGGCATTCTGGTTTGCAGGATCTTAAGTGTGTTTAGTTACAGGTAGTCTTTGCCTCTGCACATAGAGAGCACGGTGTTCCATTGATGACTAATGTGTGGATTATTCTATCAGAAACTGGAGGAAGATGCCCTCCCTTGATCCAGAATGTTCTTGTCTGGGCTGCTGGAGTTATGGCAAGCAAAGGGGTGGTATATACATAGTAAGAGATAAAGGAGCCTGGGGCTAGAACGAGAACTGGATTAAACCACTTGGGGAGATGATTTTGAGAGTGCACAGACACCACTCATGAAGGATTTTCTGAGGAATAAAAAATGTGAATGGATTACAGAGAAAAGAGCCATGAGAGCTTTGTGAGTGGGGAGTTATATGCCAGGTTTAAAGTTATGAAAGGACATGTATTTGTGGGTGGGAGGGGTGGGTGGGTGCCAGCTCACCTGGGAATACCACACACAGGCACGGCTGATTAGTGGATTCCTTTGGGACTCAGTTGATTCTATATTTTGTCTAGTAGTTTTGTCCTGATTCACCTAATGGAATTTACTAAGTGTAAAACAACGAATCAGCTGGTAACTTGGACTCAAGTTAATCCTATACTTTAAACTGACATGTAGCTAGAGTTAGGATGGAATCGGTGATCCAACTTTTGCTGGTTTTTACAGTATTTAGATCAGAAAAGAATCACTCTTTGTTGGTTACTATAAAGGTTCCTTTGTGTCTTTTGACATGGTTTTCAAATCTAACAACTTCATTATACATCAAGAGTCTTTTTTGCTGGATTTGGGCAAAGATAGGACTCTTGGCATGAGCAACACGGTTTGATAGAACATTCTTTAACGTGTGATTGCTGAAGTAAATAGACTCACTTATAGCACAGAAGCACAGGAAAGCTAGAGCTGTCTTTTCAAAAGTATATTTGTTTGGATATATATTTTAAAACCCT
>NW_016107321.1:10466570-10469017 GCF_001604975.1 Cebus imitator
TTTTTTGAAACAGTGCCTTGCTCTGTGCCCAGGCTGGCATGCAGTGGCATGGTCTTGGCTCACTGCAACTTCCACTTCCCGGGTTCAAGCAATTCTCCTATCTCAGCCTCTGAGTAGCTAGGACTACGGGTACCTGCCACCCGACTAATTTTTGTATTTTCAGTAGAGACGGGGTTTCACCTTATTGGTCAGGTTGGTCTCAAACTCCTGACCTCAGGTGATCCACCTGCCTTGGCCTCCCAAAGTGCTGGGATTATAGGCGTGAGCCACCGCACCCGGCCTGCATTTACTCTTATTTCATCACGTCATGGTATTTTGCTCTTATTTAACAGGATCTGTATGTATTTGAGTGGCAACTGGGGTTGAAAAAAGGAACGCTTTTCCTTCAGTGGAAAAAAAGAATTTAAATTATCTTCTGTGCACCGGAGGTAGCATGACTGCTGGAATTCTTCAGTATGAGAACATCTTTGTAAACAACTTAATTATTGCTCATATTATCTTCCAGGGATGAGAATGGGAGTTTTGTTTATGGAGGGTCCAGTAAATCCAAACAACCATTGCCTGGTCCTAAGGGTTCAGAGTCCCCGAATTCCTTCTTGGACCAGGAAAGCCAGAGACGGAGATTTACCATTGCTGACTCGGATCACTTGCCTGGGTATTCGGTAGAAACCAACGTTCTGCCCACAAAAATGAGAGAGAAAACACCATCTTATGGTAAGTTTCGAGAGTTTGTTTTGTTCTGCCTGTTTTGACTTCTCCTCCTCCCCCCACCCCCGCCTTAGTTAGAACTGTTGGATGAATTTGGCAGACTTTAAGAGTAATCTGAGGAAAACATAAACCTCAATGAAATTTTAAGTATGAGACCTTTATTCATCTCTCTCAAGCGGATCCTTGTTGAATCATTACTCTGCCTGGCATCAAAGCCCGACTGGGTGAGATCATGTTACAGTTTCAGCTTTCCATGCCCAGGCTTTAGCTTTGGAGTGGCTTTGCTCTGTAGGCCCATAGGCTCAAGTTTAACGTGTCTCTCTCTTAATTGCCCGCGGTGGATATACAGTGCTTTAAAATACTTCTCTTATTTTAAAATGTGTTATTGCTTCTGTCCAAGTGGGTGTGATATTGTGGGGTCTAAGTTGAAGGACTCACTAAAGTTCAGAACTCATCAGACTTGTCCCTTCCTTCTCTTCCCTCTGAAGGCAAGCCGCGGCCTTTGTCCATGCCAGCTGACGGGAACTGGATGGGGATCGTGGACCCTTTCGCCAGACCTCGAGGTCATGGCAGGAAAGGTACGTTTAATCCAAGCAAACCAAGGAGCAGCAAATGGGGAGTGAACAGACCCAGGGCCTGGTTTTAGCTCTCTTTCTAAATGTGTTACAGTAGCTAGACTGAGTACTTGGCCTTTCTGAGTCCTATTTTCTCATCTATGAAATCAGGACTGCTGAAGGTCTTTTAAGAGCTACTTATGAAGAATGCAAAATTACATAATCTAGTTGGTGATAGTAAATATCCTAATTAGCATTGAGTGCTATAAAAAGGCTGTAGACTTTAATGGTCTAATTTTTATTTATTCATTTATTTTTTAGAGACAGGGCCATGCTCTGTTACACAGGCAGTAGTGCAGTGGCAGGATCACACGTCTCCGCAGCCTTGAACTCCTGGGCTCAAGTGATTCTCCCACCTCAGCCTCCTGAGTAGCAGGGACTACAGGTGCATGACGTCACGCCTGGCTAATTTTGTTTTAATTGGTAGAGATGGGGTCTCAATATGCTGTCCAGGTTTGTTTCAAACTAGTGATCTTCCTGCCTCAGCCTTCCGAAGTCCTGGAATTACATGCATGTGCCACCATACCCAGCCAAAGGTCTAATTTTTTTTTTTTTTTTTTTGAGACGGAGTCTTGCTCTGTTGCCTGGCTGGAACGAAATGGAGCAACAGAGCAGTGGTGCAATCTCAGCTCACTGCAACCTCCGCTTCCTGGGTTCAAGCAGTTCTTCCGCCTCAGCCTCCTGAGTAGCTGGGACTACAGGCACGTGCCACCACGCCCGGCTAATTTTGGTATTTTTAGTAGAGACAGGGTTTCACCATGTTGGCAAGGATGGTCTCGATCTCTTGACCTCGTGATCCGCCCACCTTGGCCTCCCAAAGTGCTGGGATTACAAACGTGAGCTGCCGTACCCGGCCAGGTCTAATTTTTTAATAAACAGAAATAAATTATTCATTAATCTTTTTTCAAATTTATTTTTTAAAATTGAGATGAGATCTTACTATGTTGCCCAGACTGGCCTTGAACTACTGGGTTCAAGTGACCCTCCCACTTCAGCTTCCTGAGTAGCTGGTGTTGTAGACATGTGCCGCCATGCTCAGCTTGTATTAAACAATCTTATTCTCAATTTTGTGACTTTTATTTTTGGAGTCTGTTTGATTTCTGGTGAACGAACATAGGGTTTTTT
>NW_016107321.1:10469122-10470436 GCF_001604975.1 Cebus imitator
TTCCAAGTCCTTCTTGTGTTAGAAGGTAATTACAATTTGAAAAGAAATTTGTGTTTAATTCATCCCGTAATCAAAGTCACTGGTTATTATACTAGTCCTGAGTGAAATGTTTTAAAACATTCTCATTTTTTTTCCCGACTGCACTTCATTATCATCATTGGCAGAACGTTATAACATTGTTTTTGCAGTTGTTGAAACAAAGAGCAGGTGAAAAGTTAAAGTACGATAGGCTTTAGATAGCAAAAGGAAGAAGAAAAAATTATGGAGGCCAAACCTTCCAAAGGGATTGATTGACCCCTGACCCTTTCTAGGGACTTGGTCAAGTTTGTCATCTGAGTACCCATACTGCCTGGATTATGCTAAAGTGAAAAAGGGAATGATGCCTGGGTACCATTCCAGATACCCTTAGTTAACATGTGAGTATCATGTAGCAGTCAGCAGGTGGCAGGGCTGTCCTTTGTTTAGATTTATACACGGTAACATCTTCCTTGCCGTTCTTCTGAGCCTGGGTTGAGCCTTTTATTTCTTTTATACTTGGAGAGATGAAATGTAGCGATTGGGCTGTGTGAAATTGGGAAATAGAAGAATACTTCTTCCCCCGACTTCTCCTTCCACATGTTTCTTGAATGATTATCGTGGGAATAAAGATGTCTATCTATATACGGCCACTTAAAAAAATAACAGTTTTATCGGGATATGACTTATTGCATAAAGTTTAGCCTTTTAAAATATACAATTAGGTAGGTTTTAGTATATTCACAGAGTTGGGCAGCAGTTACCACTATTTGAGACCACTTTTGTCACCCCAAAAAGAAGCCTTGTACCTTTTAGCATCACCCCCAATTCCATCCTTCAGCCCCTGGCAGGCACTCATCTCTACTTTCTGGATTTGCCTGTTCTGTATATTTCATATAAATAGACTTGTTCAATATATGGCTTTTTGACAATGGGCACTTTTTAGATGTGACTTTTCCCCTTTTATTGCATTGTATTCCAAGTACATTGAAAAACGTGGAAGGCATGAGAAAATAAAACTCAGCTGGAATCTGCTTCTCCATCCTAAGAAATAATCAATGTGAATGTTTTGTGTGACTTCCAGTTGTTCCTGTAATTACATTTATATACTTAGAAAAATGTGCAAAATGGGAGAAGCAAATATTTAATAATACTGTGCAAAATGAATATTATCTAGACTATATTCAAAAAGAATAAAGCCGTATTAGTATGCAGTCTTATGGTCTAGTGCCTATTTATTTCTTCAATGTGCCACTGTTGGAAATTTAGGTTATTTTTGTTCTGTTTTTTTTTTTTTTT
>NW_016107321.1:10470451-10473409 GCF_001604975.1 Cebus imitator
TTTTTTTCAAATTCTAAATGCTTTGGTAGCCAGGGTGTGGAGGCTCATGCCTAAAATCCCAGCACTTTAGGAAGCTGAGGTGGGCAGATCATTTGAGCTCAGGATTTCAAGACCAGCTGGGTGTGGTGGCATGTACGTGTAGTCCCAGCTACCTCTGGGGAGGCTGAGGTAGGAGGATCACTTGTGCCTGAGAGGCGGAGGCTGCAATGAGCTGTGATGGCACCACTGCACTCTAGCCTGAACGACAGACTGAGATCCTGTCTCAAAAATAAAAATAAGTATAAAAATAAATGTTTTAGTAAGCATCTTTGTCCACAGATCTTTGTACATTTTGGGATGTAGAATTGCTGCTTTACAGGGATGCTACATTGTTACCAAAGTGTCCCGTATTTTCAGTTTCTATTCAGTTTCTTAACATTCTACCCCCACCCAGGGGGTCTACTGGCCTTTAGGGCAGGATCACTCTTTTCCTTGTTCAGAAATGTCCCTGAATGCCCGACTTTAATGCCTAGCATTTTACAGTACATAATTCTTGTTCAGGCATTGCAGGGCATTAAAGTCTTTGATCCCCAACCATTAAAGGAGCCCCTTTTGTTACTTCTCAGGCGCTAAAGCAGCCTGAAGTATGAGGGACCTTTTCCATTTTTGCTTCTAGAGCACCCATTGGTGGGTCCAGCCATGTGTGGGACCTGTGGCCAATCCAGGGAGGAGAGCAGGGTATGGTGCCCACTTTCAGGGTGGTGGCAGAAGTCTGGGCAGGCTGAGGGCCCTCAAAAGAGCACTCTGCAGGGGATTGTGATTGATTGATTGATTTTTGAGATGGAGTGTTGCCCTGTTGCCAGGCTGGAGTGCAGTGGGGCGATCTTGGCTCACTGCAACCTCTGCCTCCCTGGTTCAAGCAATTCTCCTGCCTCAGCCTCCTGAGTAGCTGGGATTACAGGCATGTGCCACCATGCCCAGCTAATTTTTGTATTTTTAGTAGAGACGGGGTTTCACCATGCTGGCCTGGATGGTCTCCATCTCTTGACCTTGCGATCCACCTGCCTCCGCCTCCCAAAGTGCTGGGATTACAGGTGTGAGCTACCGCTACCGGCGGGGATTGTGATTTTAATGGACTTTGTCTGGAAACAGGGGAAGATGCCCTTTGCCGGTATTTCAGTAATGAGCGGATTCCTCCGATCATCGAAGAGAGCTCTTCTCCCCAATACCGGTTCTCCAGACCCACCACCGAGCGGCATTTGGTCCGAGGTGCGGACTACATCCGAGGAAGCAGGTGCTACATCAATTCAGATCTCCACAGCAGCGCCACGATCCCATTCCAGGAGGAAGGGACCAAAAAGAAATCTGGCTCCTCAGCCACAAAGTCCTCGTCCACAGAGCCGTCCCTCCTGGCCAGCTGGTTTACACGCCTGAAACTGTTGACTCACTGAGAGGGACCCTGCTCGGGCCACCCACCTGGCTCCTGCTCCAAGTGCCTTGCTTTTACAGCGGACAGCCTCTTCCCATTCCAGACACAGTATTACATAGAGACCTTATGCAATTTCTTTCTTTCTTTCTTTTTCTAAAAGTTTTCTACTGCCCTTCTTGGACGTTTGCAGGATTGGATGGGAACAAATTTGGAGGATCTTAGGTGCTAGCTTGTGAAGACACAAGGAGGGGAATGGGTGGGGCCTTGTCTGGCTTCCCCAGAGACAGAACGTGGAGAGACGCACTAGAAATGGCAGTCCTGGCCAGAGACGTTATGGTCATTGTGAAGGACTGGTGGCATTGTTCCTCTTTGAGGGGCTGAGGGGACAGAAATTGGTGGCTATTTTCACACAGATGTATTGGTTTGTGGTCCAACTTCTTTATCTGAAAAAGCCAGTGAGAAAATATTTTTGATTTGATTTTTTAAAGCTGTATACCATATTCATAAGTGTAGCAGCTTTGATTTGCAATAATGTGGCAAGTGTATGATTCTCCTTTGAGGCAGATGTTAAGTGTAGCCTGTTACACTTGTTCAATACCTTCTTCATTACCGTCTTAGTATAGATCAGTTGGTACCGAAACACATGAACACATTTTGATAGGGCTTATTTCACACAAAGAAGTTTGTGGTTATTTGTGTGGGGTGTTGTTGTTTTATATATTATTGTCTTTAAGGAAAAAGAAACTGTAAGATTCGCTAACAGCCAAAGTATCATTTAGAAAAGCGAAGCAACAAGATTTAGGTTTATGAAAGATCTATCAGTTTGCATTTTGACCTGTTCAATGTATTCTGTCTTCCGGCACAGTATGTGCAGTTCTTCAAAACTGTACACGGTTTGCTAATTAGAAATATCTTGGAGAGCCTCATGGTCACTAATTTTCAACTAGCATCAGGCATTTTGAAAATGTGTGTCTGGATATTAACTCTTGTTTAAACTAAATGTATGATATTTTGTTAGAGTGGAAAAGTACTATCTTGTTAATTTAAGTATTTTAAATATAGTTGTATATTTTTCTTACTCTTAGTCACCTGTAATTGAAATATTTCTGTTATGCGTCATACACGAAGCTAGTGAAAAAGAGAGTGCAAGGTGTTTTCTGATTAGCAAGTGACTGTCACGGCTGTTACCAGCAGGGCACTATTGTTAAAAAAAAATCAAAATAAACCCTCCCAAGCATTTTGGGGTTTTATGGATTAGAAATGGAAGAGCAGGAGAAGCATCTGCAAAGTGAAATTGCACGACGGGAGTTTTCTGAGGTATCTTCCTAGGCAGAAATGAAGGCCCCTACTGCAAAATGTTCTTTCTCACACTGCTGGAATTGTTGAGTTTGCTGAACCACCTGGAATGAAGCCCATGAAAATCACTGGAGTCAGGAAACATCTTCGCTTTAAAATGACTCTGGTGTGGTTAAAGGAACCATCAATCACTCACGTATTATTACTGTGACTGAATTCAGTCAGGCTGGCTTTTTTTTTTTTTTTTTTTTTTT
>NW_016107321.1:10473974-10483291 GCF_001604975.1 Cebus imitator
AAAAAAAAAAAAAAAGAAAGAAAGATTTGGTATTTTATGGAGATCCAAGGGTGTTTGGCAGACTGACGGAGAGAAGAGGCTTGCGGTGCAGGACCCACAGGGTGTTCAGTGCACCAGGAAGGTGGGGGATAGGCTGGGGAGGTCTCTCGTGTAGGGCTCTAATGATGAGCAGGGAGCTGTGAACCAGGGGTGAGCCAGCCTTGCCTGTTTACTTTTGTCTTGAGCTGGCTTTATGCCCAGGAAGTGGATGGCAACACCTCCTCTTAGTCCCCGGATTGTGGGGAGAGCTAAGAGCTGTAGTGCCACTGCATAATGAGTTAAATCACTTTGGAGGTCTTAGCTGGCAGGTTAGCTCTTTTTCTGTGGGGCAGTCAGTCTTCATTACAGGCAGTGCCCAACCAGATCATTGCTTTTCAACGTTTGTTCTCTGGAATCCTGGATTGCTCTACCTTCAGTCAGCCTCCACAGGCTTCATCTGTTTTTTTATTTGAGGTTTTCTCCTGAATTGTGTTTGAAAAATACATTGCTGCTAGAAAAAACTTTGTAAACCTCTACTGTTGACATATATAAATAATAGTTTAATATGGATTTCTTAGAAATTAATGGAAACTGCTTACCTCAGTAGTAATCCAGGTTTAATTGTGGACATGTGTTCACATATGAAGATGCTTGATGATGCTTTTTGACAGAATCCTTTATTTCTTTAAATGATTTTTTTTTTTTTTTTGAGACGGAGTCTTGCTCTGTTGCTCAGGCTGGAGTGCAGTGGTGCAATCTTGACTCACGGCATCGTCTGCCTCCCAGGTTCAGACAATTCTCCTACCTCAGCCTCCTGAGTAGCTGGGATTACAGGCACATACCACCACACCCGGTTAATTTTTGTATTTTCAGTAGAGATGAGGTTTCACCATGTTGGCCAGGCTGATCTTGAACTTTTTGACAGGATACTTTAAAAGAGTGTTTTTTAAACTCTACCAGACACAACTCAACACCTACCCCTGTTATAATATTTTAAAGCATCACTTTTCAATCTTTAAATGAAAATCATGGATGATAAATCTTACCTTTACTCAAAAACATCACTCCATTTACTATTCTGAAACGAAACTAGCAGGTAATATAACCAGCCTCTAAAACATACACATCAGTGTAACGTTCTAACTGAAACAGATAAAATATTTTATAATGAAATGATTATTTTCATATGTAAATGTTCTTATATTACAAGATGTAATTAAATTACTAAGCAGAGCACACACTTTGTATGTGTGTGTATAAATATAAATATGTGAAAAATCACCATGAATGTGGTAGATGTCAATTCAGATTTGCTGCATTGGCAGTTCAATACCAGGAACAGGGTTGCGGTCAGCAGTATGATTTTCTAAAATGTGGCCAGTTCCTGATAAAGTTCTAGGCATAACAAGTCTATAATGGCTTTTCTGATATAGTGCTTGCTGTGTGCCTGGCATTGTTCTGATACCTTTCTAATACGTTTATGAGGTGTTAGTCCCATTTTCCATATGAGGGAGTTATCCAGGTTATGCGCTAGTTATGCTGGTTGTCTACTCGTAACGGTAGAGCTGGGATTAAAATGAAAGCAGCCCAGCTCTAGCTTCCTTGCTCATAATCACTTGCCTGTACCGGCTTCCTTCCATATATAGAATCCTCTAATTGCATTCCTGAAAATTCCAAAGCATATTAAAAGTGGGCTGAAAATTCTCTGTGTGTTTATATATATAATGAAATTATATCATAGATTTGTTACTGTAAACTGAGTTTCCATGTATTTGAATATTTGGCCAGGCAATTGAAAGTTGTGTTGATGGGGTCAGCTCTTTGTTGTGAGGGCCGTAGCCTGCAGCATATGTGTAGCACGCATGCTCCAAAAGGCTAAATCCCAGTAGAGGATGCCCATCACTGGCACGTCCAACGTGCTCACCTTTCCAAAACAGCTTCTAGTGGGTGATACCATCCCTTTCAGAGAAAGTTTTTGTGTGTTTTTTTGTATTATACTATAAATTCTTGTGTCCATGTGCAGCATGTGCAGGTTTGTTACATAGGTATACACGTGCCATGGGGGTTAGCTGCATCCATCCCCCTACCATCTATATTAGGTATTTCTTCTTATGTTATCCCTCCCCAATCACCCCACCCCCGATATTCCTCCCCTAGTCTCCCATGACAGGCCCTGATATGTGATGTTCCCCTCCCTGTATCCATGTGTTCTCATTGTTCAACTCCTATTTATGAGTGAGAACATGCAGTGTTTGGTTTTCTGTTCCTATGTCAGTTTGCTGAGAATGATGGATTCCAGCTTCATCCATGATCCGGCAAAAGACATGAACTCATCCTTTTTTATGGCTGCATAGTATTCCATGGCGTTTATGTGCCACATTTTCTTTATCCAGTCTATCACTGATGGGCATTCAGAACAAGTATTTTAAAAGAAATCCTGTATCCTCCTTAAGTAGTGTTTCAGTCTCTATATTTTTCTATTTTCTCTCTCCTTCTCTCTCAGTTCTTTCCACACCAGACCTGAAGTCTTAGAATCTATTTTGTGGACCTTCTTATTTTTATTTTTTTCCCTGGAAGACCACGAACATTCCTGTTTCGGGTTGTTAGCATTGCAGCAAACCCTGAGGTATTGACACATAACTTATCATCCTCCAAAGAGCTCGAGTAAGTAAATCTGACATTTGAATGTCACCAGCAAAGCATAAGACTCATGCTGCCTTTTTACCACCATAGTCATGAATGGTATGGAGAAGTAGCCCTAACTTGCTTTCTCCTACTGTGGATGAGATTAATTTTATAGACCACTAGTTCACATGTTGCTCCTACCCTTGCTAATAAAATCACTGCATCATTTCCATGGGGATGAGACTACAGCAAGCTACTTCCTTGGAGATTCTATGGAAGATGGATGTCTTAAAAATAAACTGCTTTTGGTACGGCTACTCATTGGCTTGGCCAGTGATACTTAATGTTATTTATTTTGTTAAGTTACTCTGTGTTTTAATCTGCTCAGGCTGCATTAACAAAATACCATATACTGATATTTATGAGGTCCCCATCCTCAGGACCCACTCACCTCCAAAAGGCCTGCTTATGGTATTAGGCCCACCTCCTAATACCATTGAATTGGAGATTAGGGTTTCAACATATGAATTTTGGGAGGACATAAACATTCATTCCATAGCACTCTGCTTTTGTATTTTTTTCAAACTTTTCATGCTAATCAGCTGGAAAGTCAGTATTTTAAAATATGTTTTAAAACTGGCTTAAGGAGCATACAAAAGCTGATTTCTGATGTTTCTTCCAATACGTGGAAGTTTTTGCATGATGTGTAAACCCTAGTTAGGGTCCCTGGATCCAAGTTGAAGACCTCAACATACATTTTGTTCCTAAAGGAACTTAAATATATATTTTATAGCCTATAGGATATGGAATTCGAAAAAAAAAAAAAAAAAAAAACTAATCTCCTTACTGTAAAACTTACTTTATTTGGAAATTTCACAGTTGCTAAGTTTCACCTTAGAGTTTCTATTTATTTGGGGGCCAGAATTATTGCCAGAAGTGTGCTCATTTGACAGAGGGTACCTTTTACATAAGTAAAGGAAAAAGTGATTGCATCATGTTCAGACCTGTTAGAGGGCCTTGTTTTTCCTCTAGTTTTAGGGATGTGGAGTCTGTCCAAAACCCTATGTATGTGTGCATGTGTATATATAAAAGACAAATTTTTTGTACTCAAAACATTTTTCAGCTGGATATGGTGGCTCACGCCTATTATCCCAGCACTTTGGGAGACAAAGGTGGATCACGAGGTCAAGAGATCGAGACCATCCTGGCCAACATGGTGAAACCCTGTCTCTACCAAAAATACAAATATTAGCTGGGCATGGTGGCACACACCTGTAGTCCCAGCTATTTGGGAGGCTGAGGCAGGAGAATCTCTTGAACCCGGGAGGCAGAGGTTGTGATGAGTCAAGATTGCGCCACTGCAATCCAGCCTGGCAGCAGAGTAAGACTTCGTCTCAAAAAAAAAAAAAAAAAAAGTTCTTAAATAATGGCCAATGGCTTACTGGTTTGGACAGAGGAGAGAAATTTTGTCTATAAGCAAAAAATGATACTGCACAGCCAGGAGGCTGTCATACACAGTTTTTCAGAATGCTTCGGGTTTGTGTTCCACTCCCCTTCCATAGAAATGCACATGGCATCAGTGATTAAGGACTCAATTCTGGTTGTAACTTGGCTATCCCTAGGCATATTCTAACATTCTATGGCAACCTTTATGAAGCTTGTCTTCCGATGATTACCTGAAAGTCAGTCCTAATCCTTTGTTCCCTCCTGCATGTCACTGACCATGGGGGTCACTGCTCTTTGAGGAAGGCAGTCTATAGCCTGAGCATTCGTGTTACGCTCACAGCCAACCTGTTACTCACTGGCCTCCTTTACCACACTCCTTGTTTCATGAAGAAGTTGTGAAACTGAGGTTGGAGGAAAAAATTAAAAAATAAATCTCAGGCCGGGCGTGGTGGCTCACTCCTGTAATCCCAGCACTTTGGGAGGCTGAGGTGGGCGGATCACCTGAGGTCGGGAGTTCAAGACCAGCCTGACCAACATGAAGAAACCCCATCTCTACCAAAAAGTACAAAATAAACGGTGTGGTGGTGCATGTCTGTAATCTCAGCTGCTCAGGAGGCTGAGGCAGGAGTATTGCTTGAATCTGGGAGGCAGAGGTTGCGGTGAGCCGGGATTTCACCATTGCACTCTAGCCTGGGCAACGAGAGAGAAACTCAGTCTCAAAAAAAAATAATAAAAGAAAGAAATCTCAAAGGTATTTAAAAGCGCAATGGAATAATTACTCCTCACACCCAGGGATAAGGATATTCTCATTTCCTCTCCTCTTGCCTGGAATGTTGCAAACATTCAGATGTTTGTGAAGAAATGATTAAAAGGAGAGAAAATATCAGGAGAAAAGTGATTAAAAGGAGACAAATGTTCTTCCACTGACTAGACCCATTAAAAGGGAAAATTTAACTTTATTGTTAGGGGGATGAAAACTGGATTTTATTTTAAGATATTTCTTCACTATTTCGACATATGTGCTGAACATTTTGATTATCTTAGAGAATCATAAGAGAGCTTCAGTAATGAAGTTTAATATAAAGTAAGATTGTCTCTGAAGGAAGAAATGGTCCTTTAAATTTGGTGTCAGTTTCTGTTTTCTTAACTCATTTCTAAACTTTCTGTCACTCCAACTGAGCCTGCACTGGATAAGAGAGGAGGGATCTGCAGAATTAGCACGAATTTAGAAACCTTTGACTTTTGGAAATCGGCATCAAGCAGATGGAAGCAGGCGGGGGCTCAGCTTTTGAAGTCGGATCATCCAGCTGTCCTACATTGCCACTTATAAGATCTTTGACTTGAAGCAAGTGACTGACCTCTCCACTCATTTATCTATGAAATGGGGATAATAATGGCATCTACTTCGAAGGCTTATGGTGATTAAATGAGATAATATTTTTAAGGTCCTTTGTATAGTCTGGCACACAGCATTTAAGAGATGTTGACTCATATTCCTATAGTAGCAGTACTGATTCCATTGCAGCTTCTAGTGAATAACATATTCATAGCTGGCCAACAGGAAATTGCTCATTCTTTTGTCCATAAGCAGCAAAATCATGCCATTGTGACACTGTCCAAGGGCAGCAATGTGGTCAGTGACCTAGAGATGTAGTTTTTACCGTTAGAAATCTCACTCGGGGCCGGTGTGGTGGCTCACGCCTGTAATCCCAGCACTTTGGGAGGCCGAGGCAGGTGGATCACAAAGTCAAGAAATCGAGGCCATCCTGGCCAACGTGGTGAAACCCCGTCTCTACTAAATGTACAAAAATTAGCTGGGCGTGGTGGCACATGCCTGTAGTCCCAGCTACTCGGGAGGCTGAGGCAGGAGAATTGCTTGAACTCCGAAGGCAGAGGTTGTGGTGAGCCGAGATCGCACCACTGCACTCCAGCCTGGTGACAGAGTGAGACCCTCCGTCTCAAAACAAAAAACAAAAAACAAAAAAAAAAACCTCACTTAGATGTTTTGGCTAAGTCAGAACTCAAGAAATGACAAAAGTCTATGATTGGACACACATTCAGAATAATACAGTATTCTTTTAATATGAACTTGATTTATCATCAGCATATCCTCTCTTAAATCCCTTCCAGTTCCTTCAACAAAATGATACATGAAAACAAAGGAAATCGGAGCATTTCGCCTACATTCTAGTTGGCTGAAGCATTTTTGCCTCCCATCCCCATCTCAAAGTGGTAGTCCTCAAATTCGTTTCTATGATTCCTATGGTTTTAAATAAAGGAATAATGCAGAATAATATCTATTTTGGAAATCCTCATCATGAAAAGGAACTCTTACACAAATACAAAACCAATAGATTGTGTTGGTATTGTCGAAGCTGAAAAGGATTCACTGGATGCGTCCCCACCCAAGGCTTTGGTAGATCCAGGAAGTAAAAAGGAAAGAGAAACTATGAGAGAGACAAAGGGAAGTAAATAATGGTTGTTAGACTCAGCATAACAACCATTTTTGTGGGGTTTATTGGGTTGTACATGAATTTCATCCATTTGGGCACACATAGACAGATGTGACATCCAGACCACTTGGATACTTGGCTAACACAGATGCAGTCATCCTCAATGTTGTTTCTGGAAGGACTTTCATCAGTAGAATCTATTTCAGATTGACCATAAGTCTTGGTTTACTGATCCGCACCGCAGGGCTGTGGTGGGGTTATATCCACTTTTTCCAGGTCCCATCCCTGCTTGAGCTCTTGTGATTGTGTTCTCTGTGTGTCAGGCAGACCCAGACCCTATGATCGCGCTATGTGGCCGTATTTTACCTGCATAATCTTCAGTTCCTATGATTCAGCCTAATGGATTGCAAGTGCTCTGAGGACAGAGACCATACTTATTCTTCCTTTGTCTTTTCAGCAAAATTCAATCCCGTTCTTTGCCTGCTTCACAGTTACAGTCTGTACTGTCTGCCCTGTGCATCTCACACTCACAATGGACTGTGCACCCAGTCATGATCTCAGATTTGCTCTTACTCATCTATTTCCAGGGCCCACTCTGTTAATTTCATGATAGTTGCAGGCTGTACTGTCTGCCCTGTGCATGCATCTCATACACCCCGACTGCACCGTCCACCTGGTGATGACCACAGATTTGCTCTTACTCATCTGTTTCCAGGCCCTGCCACTGTTCATTCCTAGGAAGAAAAGAAAAAACAATCATGGCAGATTGATTAAATTGGCATTTTATATTTGTGTTCATGACCATGCCAATGATAAACTAGGGCTGGTCATGGGCATTTAGATCAGACGAGAAATTAAATCCCCTCAAAAAAACAGAAGCCTACTTTTAGGGGAGAAAAGAATTAAACCAAGATCTTTCAAGGTTTTGCTTCTCCTTTTGTTTTTAAAGCACTTAAATAAATGGAAGGAGATGTGAGCTAACCTGTTTGGAGTACGTGTTTTACTTGAAAGTGCCACCCTTTTGCAGACTTCTTCTCAATGCAAGAATGCTGTTGAGCACCTTTAAGGGCATTCAATGGTCTTACTGAATTAGACTCTTTAGCCAACATAAAATACAAATGCCAGGGTATAAGACCTCATGTATGCAGTAATTTAACAATTAGTGAATTTTAGCTGATGCTTTCCCTAACCCCCTTACTTAACACTTGGTTCTGATTCTTAAATCCTGGTGATGGACTCATCCTTCTCGGTCTGGTTACTACCCCAGTAAGTCCCAAGGTCATCCATATGAGGTTCTCCTTGATCTTACTCTGAAAAGAATTCATCGTTCTTTTCTGTTTTTCCACAGCATTGACTCATTGTGTTAGTTAGACCAGCTTTAATTGTGAGCCTTTCTAAATCAGGGTCTGTATAACTCACTCTTATATTTGCTCTGTAGACAGAGCAAATATTATTGAAGTAACTACATGGTAAAATTAACTGTGCAATCAGAAAGAAAAAATGATTAAAGTTTTCTGTGAAACATTTTCTAATTTTATTAATAAAGCATTTTGCAAACTATTCCATATAGAATTTTATTACATTGGCTCTCATTTTAAAGAAAACATTATACCAGGTGTCAGAACTCAATCACATTTACAGGAAGAATAAACCTTGGCCATCAACAATGCTGCCTTGGTTACAGGATTACAGTAACTTCTGAGAATGTAAGGCACTTTCTGAAGTCCACAAAGGACCCATTTAAGGCTCGGACAGGCAGTTTCAAATTAGCCAGAGAAAAATTAATGGTGGGGAGGTAAGGTAAAAGAATGCTCCTATAAATGGAGGTGACATGGAGGACAATTCCAGTTGTATGATGCTGGATTGAAGGAGAGGGATTTGGACCTGAGGAAACTAAGTCTATAAATATTAAGGCTGGCTGGGTGCAGTTGGCTCATGCCTGTAATCTCAGCACTTTGGGAGGCTGAGGCCAGTGCATTGCTTGAGCCCAGGAGTTTGAGACTAGCCTGGACAAAATGGTGAGACCCTGTCTCTAAACAAACAAAGTTAACTGAGTGTGGTGGGTGGTGTGCACCTGTAGTCCCAGCTACTCAGGAGGCTGAGATGGGAGGATCGCTTGAGCCTGAGAGGTAGGCTACAGTAAGCCCAGATCATACCACTGCACTCCAGCATGGGTGATAGAGTGAGATTCTGTCTCAAGCAATTAAGAATACATCTACATGCATACATACTGAGGCTGTCCACTAAATAGTGAAAGATTACTAAGAACCTTTATCCCAAGGGGCTGAGTGGTAGAACCACTGAGAATACTGTTGCTGCTCTTTTGGAGACAAGAAACTACACTAATAAAAGTCTGAGACAAGAAAGTTGAGTTTTCAAGTAATGTCCTTTGTGTTTTGCTACAAAGGGCTCATTGGAGTCTGTGATGTTCTACTTTATTGATGAAAGAAAACTAGAAAACACACACTGCACTGCAAAAGGATGACAAAGAGCAGGAGATACTCAATTATGATGCAGTTCTACAAAGAGAGGAAATTAAAGAGATCCTAGGCTGGGCGCGGTGGCTCATGCCTATAATCCCAGCACTTTGGGAGTCCGAGGCGGGTGGATCATGAGGTCAAGAGATGGAGACCATCCTGGTCAACATGGTGAAACCTCATCTCTACTAAAAATACAAAAATTAGCTGGGCATGGTGGGGTGCGCCTGTAGTCCCAGCTACTCAGGAGGCTGAGGTAGGAGAATTGCTTGAATCCAGGAGGCGGACGTTGCAATGA
>NW_016107321.1:10483316-10493432 GCF_001604975.1 Cebus imitator
AAAAAAAAAAAAAAAAAAAAAAAAAAAAAAAAAAAAAAAAAAAAAAAAAAAAAAAAAAAGACCCTAGATGATTAAATACAGAGACTCCTTGGAGTCTCTGTATTTGAAAACAGCCATGGATGATGATGACTAACTATTACCATGGCTCTGTATGATTGTTTTCTCAATCAATTCTTCGGAGTACTTATTTCAAAAGCACTTTTGTAGAATTAACTGAAAACATTGACTGCTCTTCACTCATTACATGGGAAATGGCATTGAATTCTTTTCTTCGCAATGGAAAATAACTGATGCATGCAAATAAGAAAACTTTGCTTTTACCTTCTCTCCTTGCAGGGGGAGGACGCGTCCTAAGCTTGCCAGGAAGCCTCGCTCCCCTGCCCTGGGCGCCTCTGTTCCCCTGCCCGTTTTCACCTGTACTCCCTGCATTTTGGTCTCTTGCTCTGATCTTTAGCCTTCAGGTTTTCCTGTTGCAGCCCAAACCAGTCACCTCTTTCTCCTAGATTCATTCTCTGTGCTCAGACCATCTGTTTCATTTGGTTCCTGCAATGGAAGAAAATGTATTTGGCCATTGGAGGTATAAACAACAAATAATCTGACCCAGGCAGGTTTATAGATGTGGATTCTCGATGTGCTCCTCTTGTGAACAGTATGGGAAGAGGAAAGTGGACTTGGCAAGAGGACTAAGAACAGAATCGGGCAGCTTTTTGCTGGCTTTCCTAAGGGTCAGGAAAGAACAGTGGTCCCTTTGTTCGGCCTTTCTGTTGTTTCTTTGTTTTCAACTTCGCTGATTTCTGCTTTTTATTTTCTCTTTCATTCGATTTCCTTTGGATTTTTTTTTTTTTTAACTTCTTATGTTAGGCTGTTGCTATAACAAACAACCCCCAAATCTCAGTGACTTCATACACCGAGTTTACATCTTCTTCGTGCAAAGTCCACTTTGGATGTTCCAGGTTGGGTAACTCTCTGTGGCTCTCCTCCAGCTAGTGACTCAGAGACTTGGGTTGCTCCTGGTGTCTCCAGTTTTGGACTTCAAGGTGACCTTGGCATTATCCACCTGGTAAATTGGGGGATGGGCCCCAGAAAAGCGAATACTCAACCAAGTTGGCCTAGAAATGACAGTCATAAGGCCAGGTGTGGTGGCTAACGGTTATAAACCCAACGCTTGGGAAGGTTGAGCTGGCAGGATTGCTTGAGACCAAGGCTGGGCACCCTAGTGAGACACCATATCAAAAAAAAAAAAAAAAAAAACACACAATTAGCCAGGCTTGGTGATGTATGCCTGTGGTCCTGGCTGTTTGGGAGGCTGAGGTGGGAGACTCGCTGGAGGCCAGGAGTTTGAGGTTACAGTAAACCGTGTTTACAGCACTGAACTCCAGTTTGGATGACAAAGCAAGACGCTCATCTCAAAAAAGAAAAGAAATGACCATCACAGCCACTGTAACAGTAAGGAAGGTTGGGAGCATGCTATTGGTCAGTATTAATGGTTTCTGACATGTTTCTTAAGTTGGATATTTAGCTTGTTAATATGGAACTCTTCTTTTGTAATATTAATACTCAAGACTACATTTTCCCCAAAACATTTCTTTTGCCATGTTTTGCAAGGCTTGGTATGTAGCGTTTTCATTACCCTTCAATTCTAACTGATTTTTAATTTCTACTATGATTTATTCTTTGACCTATGAATCATTTTGAAGTTTGTTTTTGTAACCTTGGGACAAGGAAAGATTTCTTATAGAAGACAATAAAAGGGCTGAGTACAAAAGAAAACACTAATAAATTCAAATACGCTAAAGTTTAGAACATCTCTTCATCATAGGACATCTTAAGGAAAATAAAAAGAAAGTTACAAATTAGGAGCAGATTAAAAAGCCTTAAGGGTTAGCAGTAAGAATATATACATATAATTCTTACAAATTGGCAAGAGAAAGACAAATCACAAAAACAAGCAAAAAGGCATTTTGCAAAAGAGAATTCAGATGGTCCATATGCACATGAAGCATTTCACTAGTGACCAGGGAAACCTAAGTCAAAATCATAGGGAGATACTGCTCTATACCTAACTGACCGGCAAAGTGAAATAATTAGAAAATACTTGGACATGCTAGAACAATCAGCAGGATCTGGTATATTCCAGGTATGAGGTTAAATTAGCATTGAATATTCATATACCCTATGACTCGGCAGTTTCATTCCTAGATAAATATCCTGGGGATTAGAAACACTAACTAGGCCGGGCACGGTGGCTCATATCTGTAATCCCAGCATTTTGGGAGGCCAAAGAGGGTGGATCACTTGAGGTCAGGGGTTCGAGACCAGCCTGGCCAACATGGTGAAACCCTGTCTCTATCTAAAAATACAAAAATTAGCCAGGTGGCAAGCACCTGTAATCCCAGCTACTCAGGAGGCTGAGGCAGGAGAGTCACTTGAACCTAGGAGGTGGAGGTTGCGGTGAGCTGAGATTGTGCCGCTGCACTCCAGCCGGGGTGTGAGACTTTATCTCAAAACAAGCCACCCAACCACTAACTACCTCAGAGGACGATGCTATTATGTCAAAGTGTTCTACAAGTTGGTCTCCTGAAAGAAGTCAGGCTCTTAAAGAGATCCATGGAAACTGGTAATGACCTATGACTTAGGGCAGTGAAGTCTGATCAAATGCAAGGCTTAGACCCCATTCTGCTGCTATTGTCAGGGAAGGCCTTGCTCCTTTTTCCCCAACCATGGATGCTAATGCAGCAAATCCTGCTGCTAATTTGCAGTGTTGCCTAGCTGCACGCACAACCTCTGATGATGCCAGCAGAGAGAGTGGTGCTCCCTTCATCATAGAGCTTACAATCCCCATGAGACTTAGGGACCCTCTTGGATTCTGAGGGTGGGCTCCTTTAGCAGGCTGTTGAGTGCCCCAGATGAAATTGACAGCAGGGGACCTGCATTCCTACTGCTTTTTCTTAAGGCATCCCCGGCAGATGGTCTCTAGGGGGCCTGTTATGTGTGCTGTGTGGCCATCTGCCTTTTTAGAACACAACCCAATATCTGTTGACAAAAAAAAAAGGGTTTACATTGTGGTATATACTTACCATGGAATATTCTGCAGCAAGTAAAAATGAATAAATTACAGCTATTCATATAAAAGAGATGAATTTTATTAATATAGTGCTGAGTGGGAAAAAGGGCCAGAAGACAACATATAATGTTACATTCCTTTTTTTTTTTTTTTTTTTTTGAGACAGAGTTTCACTCTGTTGCCAGGCTGGAGTGCAGTGGTGCAATCTCGGCTCACTGCAACCTCCGCCTCCCGTGTTCAAGAGATTCTCCTGCCTCAGCCTCCCGAGTAGCTAGGACTACAGGCGTGCCACCATGCCCAGCTAATTTTTGTATTTTTAGTAGAGGTGGGGTTTCACCATGTTAGCCAGGATGGTCTGGAACTCCTGACCTTGTGATCCGCCCGCCTCAGCCTCCCAAAGTGCTGGGATTACAGGTATGAGCCATTGTACCTCGACCACATTCTTTTTAAACATTCAGAAACAGGTAAAACAGGAAAATATATAGACACCACACTTACGTGAAAAGACCAAGTTTAGGATGTTGGTTACCCATGGCAAGGCAGCAAAATTGTGGGAAAGGGAGGAAGCCACAGGTATGTGACAGGCAGTTGCATTAGCCCAAATCTCTACAAACAGGGCTGGTGTCAAGGATGAAACTAGTGGTGCTTTATTGGGAAGATACAAACCCTAGGAGAGGTAAGAACAAAAGAGAAGGGAGGCAAAAGAAGATACGAAGTGACACAAAATGGTATGAGCTGAATTACGTTCTCTCCAAATTCACTTGTTGAAGTCCTAACCCCAGTACCTTAGAATGTAACCGTATTTGGAGATTTGGTGTTTAAAGAAGTGATTCAGTTAAAATGCAGTCATTATGGTGGGGTCAATCAAGGACACGTGGACACAGATATGCATGCACACGGAGGAAAGACCATATGAAGTCAGGGAGCAGAGGGCCAGCTACACACTAAAGAAAGAAGCCCCAGGCTGGGTGCAGTGGCGCACGCCTATAATCCCACCACTTTGGGAGGCCAAGGCGGGTGGATCACTTGAAGTCAGGAGTTCAAGACCAGCCTGGCCAGCATGGTGAAACTCCATCTCTACTAAAAATACAAAACTTAGCCAAGTGTGGCAGCATGCGGCTATAATCGTAGCTACTCGGGTGGCTGAGGCAGAAGAGTTGCTTGAACCCAGAAGGCGGAGATTGCAGTGAGCCAAGATTGAGCCATTGCACTCCAGCCTGGGCAACAGAGTCAGTCCAAAAAAAAAAAAAAAAACGAAAAAAGAGGCCTCAGAAGAAACCAATGCTACTGACACCTTGATCAGACTTCCACCTCCAGAGCTGTGAAAAGACCCATTTCTGTTGTTTAAGCTGCCCATTCTGTGGTACTTTGTTATGGCAGCCCTAACACACTAACACACAAAATGATGCACAATCTTACTGACTGTCACTTCAAAATGAGCCAAGCAGAAACACAGTGGGTCACTAAGCAATTGTGTCCCACTCAGTGAGACGTCTCTGGAAAGCTGTAAGGTATCATCCCTAGGAGAGAGGAAGAAGAGATTTATCTTCTGGGGGCCTTCCATTTCCTATCTCCCACTGGTGAGAATTTTTTCATGAGAAGTTAATGTCCCCATACTTTCACAACGTGTCACCTCACTTCTTTTGTTGCTGTTCAAGATGCCAAGCCTCTGCCCTGCAGTGTGGCTTTTGTCAGAGTCTGTAAAGGGCAGGAGAAATGAGGAACTCTGGGTGTGTATGGGTGGCCCAGCTGTAGAGTTGACGGTCAAGGGGACAGCCCACCCTAAGCAGCCCTAGAAGGGAACTCGGTAGCCTAGGCAAGTTGGTAAGGCACAGGCTGGGGCTAAGGCAAGGCAAATAATGGCTGAGTTCTGAGACATTGGTGGTGCTGAGAAAATGTGAGGAAGCATACGAGATTTCTGACTGATGAGTAATATTCTAGTTTTGGTTGGGATAATGGGTACATGGGTGTTCGTTTTATTTTTAAAATGAAATAAAAGTGGGAGATTTGTGGACTGATGATGATGTATAACGAATCAGATTAAATATGATTAACTTAACTCTGTGTACCTGAGTTAATTTTTCTATAAAAGAATAGAAATATTCAGTCTTCTAGCTCAGGAATGGAATGTTGTTCCATTTGTTTGTGCCTCCTTTAAATGCTTTCATCAGTATTTTGTAGTTTTCAGCATACAAGTCTTTCACCTCCTTAGTTAAGTTTATTCCCAAGTATTTTATTCTTTTAGGTGCTGTTATATATGGGATTGTTTCTCTAATTTCCTTTTTAGAAAGTTCTTTGTTAGTGTATAGAAATGCAACTGATTTTTGTATGTTGATTTTGTATTATGCAACTTTATGGAATTCCTTTATCAGTTTTAACATGTTCAAAAAATGGAGTCTTAGGGTGTTCTATATGTGAGATGATGTCATCTGAAGACAGGAACAAAACAATTCTATAGTTTATATGAAACCACAAAAGACCATGAATAGCCATATCAATCTTGAGAAAGAACAAAGATGGAGGCATCACATTTCTTGATTTTAGAATGTATAACAAAACTGCAGTAATCAAAACAGTATGTTACTGGCCAACAGATAGACATATAGATGAATGGAACAGAATAGAGAGTCCAGAAATAGATCCACATGTATATAGTCAAGTGTTCTCCAACAGTGGTGCCAAGAATACATAATGGGGAAAGATAGCCTCTTCAATACATGGTGTTGGGAAAATCAGATACCCATGTGCAAAGGGGTGAAATTGGACTTATATCACAGACAAAACCCAACTCAAAATGAATTAAAGACTTAAACATAAAATCCGAAACTGTAAAACTCCTAGAAGAAAACAGGGGAAAACCTCTTCAGCATTGGTCTTGTCAATGATTTCGTGACCCTAAAACACAGGCAACAAAAATAAAAATAAACAAGTGAAGTAACATCAAATCACAAAGCTTCTGCATAGCAAAGGCAACAATCAACTGAGTGAAGAGAAAACCTATGAAATGGGAGAAAATATTTCCAAGTTATATATCTGATAAGGTGTTGATATCTAAAATATGTAAGGAACTCATAATAGCAAAAAAAAAAAAAAAAAAAAACCCAAATTTTAAAAATGGGCCAAGAATCTGAAGAGCATGGGCTCTGGCATCTTGGTCAGCAATGGAAGAAGTTAGCTGACACACTGCAAGAGTATAGGGACTTTAACCTCTCCTGGGCAAATTCTCATCAATGGGAGACAAGAAATGTGAGGCTCCCAGAGGGTAAAAAGCACTCATCATCACTAATCATCAGGGCAATGCAGCTCAAAACCATTGTGAGATATCAACTCCCACCTGTCAGGATGGCAATTACTGAAAAATCAAAACACAACAAATATTGGTGAGGATGTGGACAAATTGGAATCCTTGCATACTGTTGATGGGAATGCAAAATGGTGCAGCCACTAGAGAAAACAGTCTGGATGTTCCTAAAAAATGTAAAAATACAACTGCCATGTGACCCAGCAGCCCTATTTCTGGATATTTATACAAAAGAATGGAAATCAGGATCCCAAAGAGGTATCACCCCCATAGAGGTATTGTGAATTGTGGCATTATTCACAATATCCAAGATACGGAAACAATCTAAATGTCCATCAGCAGAGGAATGAATAAAGAAAATGTATATATACATACAATGGAATACTATTTAGCCTTTACAAAGGAAATCCTGCAGTTATTTAACAACATGGATAAATCTCAAGAACATTATGCTAAGTGAAATAAACTATTAACAGAAAGACAAATATTGCAGGATTCAATTTACATGAGGTTCTTAAAATATTCAAGTTTATAGAACCAAAGAGTGAAATGATGATTTCCAGGGACTGGGGAGTGGGGAGTTACTGATTAATAGGCATAAAGTTTGAGTGAAGCCAGGTGAATAAGCTCTAGAGACCTGCGGCACAACATTCCACCTCTAGTCAACAGAACTGCAATACTGAACAAAGTAGATCTCACCTTGTGTTCTTACTGCAAAGAAATAAAATAGAAGAGAAAAGCAATTGCATTTTAATTCTGGAAACTCCTTTCTCTTCCTTATATCCAGGAAATTTGCCATTTAGTTTGAAAAGCAAATTTAAACCTATATGAGGAAGAGAAAGATCTCTTGTAAAAATTCATTTATTAGTTCTGGACCGATTTTATTTATAAGCTATTATTTCAAATGATAAAAAAGTAATACATTTGGTTATAGAAATTTTAAAAAATTAGTCCTGGTTTTTAAAAAAGCATTAAATATGTATGTTTCTAGTTTCCAAAGCTTGTCAGTTTCTTATATTTCATTAAAAGCAGAAGAATTGTTATCTATGCACGTTCATATCACTTGTGAATGATTCGTGGCTACAAATGCAGCAATCTGTGGTTATCATGGACTGTGAACTAGACAAACATTCCTGCTTTTCTTAACATTCCTTTCCTGTGCCTCGTTAAATAATATATACAATAAAACATATTTCTTTCATTTTCTTTGCAGCAAAATGCCGAATACATTTATTAGTTATGTAAAATTGTGCACTCTGTGGTTAGCTTATTATTTTCTTTTGCAGTTTGCTTTTCATTTGGAAAAGAGTGAAATGCTAGATGCACTGATGTGCAGGCTAAACTAATCAGTCATGCAAAGTATTGGTAATGGCCCCTGCAGGAAACAGATGACACCCTCAAACAGGGTCATCAGTGAGTGTTATGAAGGGGTTATTTATAAAAGTGTAGATAGTTTCGGAGATTCCACAAGGGATTGGTGAAGTATCCCAACACCAGCAAAGAGGAATGATGGGGTTAGGGGAGGAAGAGGTCCCTGGAACCAAGTGTGAAGGGAGCAATTTTAGAAGGGAAGGGATCCCCATTAGGGGTCATGATCTTTGGGTTTGTTTTTCAGAGACAGGGTCTTGCTTTGTTGCCCAGGCTGGCGTGTGGTGGTGCAATCATGGCTCACTGCAGCCTCAAACTCCTGGGCTTAAGCAATCCTCCTGCCTCAGCCTCCTGAGTAGCTAGGAATCAGGCATGCATCACCATACCCAGCTAATTTTTAAATTTATTAGTAGAGACAGGTTCTTGCTAAGGGGCCCAGCATGGTCTCAAACTTCTGGGCTCAAGAGATCCTCCCAAAGTGCTGAAATTATTGGCATGAGCTGCAATGACAGTGGACCAGGCTGGTCTTGAACTCCTAGGCTAAAGGGATCCTCCCACCTCAGACTCCCAAAGTGCTGGATTACAGGTGTGAGGCACCATGCCAAGTTAATCGTTCTTTTTCAACCAGAATGAAATAACTTACCCTCTATGTTTTGATAATTACCCTATTTATTTGGAGCCTTTTTCTTTTTTCATTTAGAATGTTAAGTTTTGGCCGGCGCAGTGGCTCACGCCCGCAATCCCAGCACTTTGGGAGGCCAAGGCGGGTGGATCACCTGAGGTCGAGAGTTTGAGACCAGCCTGGCCAACATGGTGAAACCCTATCTCTAAAAAAAAAAAAAAAAAAAGAATGTTAAGCTTTAATAACTTAATTCCATTTTAAAAGGGAAGAGCTCTACAGGGAAGCTTGCCTTTGGACTTGTGAGGCTGTTCACTGTCATTTTGATCTCAGGGATGGACAGATGAAGGGTGGTGGAGCAAATGTGTGCTCCATGCTAGGGAAGAGGGACAAAGGAGGGAGAAATAGAAATACAAAGACCCATGAAATTGTGGATCTTTGTATTTATGTAATCCATAATGCTTTTTTTGTTTTTTTGTTTCCAGAGCCCCCTTCTCTTTCCCAGGCTGGAGTGCACTGACGCAATCTCGGCTCACTGCAATCTCTGCCTCTCGGGTTCAAGTAATTCTCCTGTATTAGCTTCTTGAGTACCTGGGACTACAGGCATAAGTCACCATGTCTGGCTAATTTTTGTATTTTTAGTAAAGACAGGGTTTCACCATATTGGCTGGTCTGTTCTCGAACTCCTGATCTCATGATCCGTCTGCCTTGGCCCCTCAAAGTGCTGAGATTACAGGCATGAACCACCAGGCCTGATCTGATTTTTTTTTTTTTTTTAATTTTTGAGAGAGTGTCGTGCTCTGTTGCCCAGGCTAAAATGCAGTGATCCAATCATAGCTCACTGTAACCACAAATTCCTGGGCTCAAGCAATCCTCCCACCTCAGCTTCCAGAGTAGCTGGAACTACAGGCATGCACCACCATGCCTGGCTATGTTGTTTTATTTTACTTTTGTAAAGATGGGGTCTCATTATGTTGCCCAGGCTCTTGAACTCCTGGTCACAAGCAGTCCTCCTGCCTTGGCCTCCCAAAGTGCTGGGAATACGGGTGCGAGGCGCTACCCCCGGCTTCATGGTGCTTTTAAATTGCTTTTACATGGAAGGTTTTAGGCTTGTCAGTCCATAGTGTAGAAAGATGCCTTCAGGAAATTTGGACATTTCTTTCAAGAAGCAATAGAGTAAGTGATCTGCTTCATAAATCTAGCTGCTTACATATTCTGCCTTGTTCTTTCCAAAGAATTATGAGTGAGTTGAGGGACAGGGAGGAGGCACTGGGGAGTTGCTGCATCTAAATAGGATAAAAATAATCAGGTGAGTCTTTAGTTTGGATGGGGTAGAATAATGTTTTTTTCTTAGCAAAAGAAAACAGGCCCTAGGATGTAGAAAGCAGAGCCCATTTAGAAGGAACTGTTGCTTCTGCTGCCCTTCTTTCCTGGAAAGGAGGCGGCTCTCCTGACACCGGGACAGTGGTTCCTGGCTCTCCAGGCTGTGCTGCAATGTAGGACCCTGCTGTGTAAATCACCAGGGGCTGAGACTCACTCCAGGTTGCTGTTATACACAAACCTGGAACACTGGCAGAACGAAGGGTCTAAGATCACTTGGATTCGGAGAAAACTTAGAACTATTCCTTGAACAGACAACATTGGGAAGGAGAAGATTTCTATAGGCAGGTGATTGTCCTCTTCAGGTGCACTGCTCCCAGGAAGGGAATGCCAGGTTGGGGAGAGGGAAGGAAGAATAGAAAGAGTGAGGAAGAGACCTTCTGA
>NW_016107321.1:10493511-10509307 GCF_001604975.1 Cebus imitator
TTGGAGACAGTCTCTCTCTGTCGTCCAGTCTGGAGTGTAGTGGCGTGATCTCAGCTCACCGCAACCTCTGCTTCCAGGGTTCAAGCGATTCCCCTGCCTCAGCCTGCCGAGTAGCTGGGATTAAAGGCACACACTAATTTTTGTATTTTTAGTAGAGAGAAGTTTCACCATGATGCCAAGGCTAGTCTCAAACTTCTGACCTCTAGTGATCCGCCCGCCTCAGCCTCCCAAAGTGCTGGGATTACAAGGCATGAACCACTGTGCCTGGCCAATTTTATGTCTTATTGCAAGTTCATAAGGGGCAGGCATATAACAAATCACTGCTCAGCCTAAAAGGTTTTCCATGCTAAGCAGAGATCTGCTAACTCCTTGAGGGCAAGATCTTTGCTTTCTTGATATCTTCCAGAAGCCTTGGAAAATATCTGGCACAGGCTGCTGATAGATTATCTCATAAATTCCTCATGAATTTGATTATTCATGAGGAAGAGAGGGCATAGAAAATATTACTGGATGGTGTTGATGCACCTTGTGGAAAAATCCACTCGTTCTTCAGGGGTTTGGCAACTAAACCAAGGTTTGCGTAAATATTTTTAAACTACTGCTCTGTTGAACTTTGCTGGGTTTCTGGCTTGCTAACCCAGCAGTAACAAGGCTAACATTGTCTTATAATTAGACTTATGGCTCTCTACCTCATTAGAAGATTATAAGGAAATTCCAGTATTTCTGTGGACATTGTTATTTCGGGCATTGCAGAAAGCAAAGTGAAACAAAACAAAACAAAATGTAGTCTAGCGTTATCCTGTGACAGTTACTGTCAGAAGTTGAAGGGTAAGACAACTTTTCATTGAATGGAGCTTATTATTCTTTGAAAAGTAACAAAACCCAAGGACTCTCAAGAGGAATCCTTGGGAACCTTGAATAACAGCCTTCCGGCACAGCCCCATGGTTTCTGCCTACACTGTTGTTCCTCCCTCTTTAGCCATGACATGAAAGTTCATTTTTGGAATCTCAAAAAAGATGCTACAGAGTCTCTCAGAGCCTACCGTGAGCTCAGGAGGCCTGATAAAAAAATCGAAACCAAAACCAACAAAAACGAAAAATACCATCAGCCTCCAAACTGTCAGATTTCTTGCCCCCCAAAAGTGAAATCCATCCTCTTCTGCATGGGAAATGTAAAAGTTTACTTTCTGCACTTTATTCAGTGCTTCGGAGTAGTTTACAAACTATCAAGCTTCAGATTTGGGGATATTTGGCTTTGCACCCTTTCAAATAAAAAATATTTCCTGAGTGTGGTGGTCAGCCTTCAGGGAGATCCCAGTAAAATGAACATCAGTTGGTGTTCATTTTCTTCCATATATTCTTCTTCCACATTGAATAGGATGACCTGTGAGATCAACAGGGATATTGTGGAAATGACGTGGGTGACTTTCAAGAAAGGTTTTACAAGATGCTGAGGTGTCTGCCTTGCTCTCACAGCTGCCATGTTGTGAGGATGCTCAAGCCGTCCTCTAGAGAAGGCCGTATGCTGGGGAGCTGAGGTTTCTCACTACACCCAGCATCAACTTGCCAGGCATCTGAGTGAGCCAGCGTGGCAGGGGATCCTCTACACCATCAGGTCTTCAGCTGACTGCAGCCCTGGTTGACATCTGAACCTTATATGAGGTCCCTAGTGACTCAACTAAGCCATTCCCCAAGTTCTTACTAACAGAAACTGGGTGAGAGAGTAAATGTTTGTTGCTTTTTTCAATCTGTTAAATTTCAGAGGATTTGTGACACCGCAGTAGATAACTAATATGCCAGGTGATGATTATTAACTATAAATCAGAATTAGTCATTAAAAATAGTCAAAATAGGAGCTGATATGAGGCACAAATTCAGATAACGAAGTTCTCCATTGCATAATTTTTGCTAGTGTTTAGAAAATCAAAGCTGATTCAAAGCGATTAAATTGGAGGAGACTGATTTGTAAGCAGTGCGTGAGATACAGCAGGTCAGGAATGAATGAAGGAAGAGATAAATTTGATGGGGAGAGATGTTTGCTTTTTAAATGCCTGCAGCCAGCCTTACCAATGACTAAGGCTCCAGGGGTAGATCTAGGTAACCAATGACTAATTCTTGAGGAGTAAAATGCTGAGCAATATGTGGTCAACTGAAAAATGCAGAGGTCAGACTTTCAGCTGCTACTGCCAGGCACCCCAGGCTTGGTTGTGGGAGAAACTGCCAATGCATCAGAGCATACATGTTCCCGAAGAGTCCTGAAAAACATTCTCAGCTTTGCCAAGGCAGAATTTCAGGTACCCACTACCAAATTATTTGAAACTGTCCCACGTTTCATAAACCTTTTCAAGGGTGGCAGCATTGAAATAGAATTTGTTGTAATCCTTCCTTAGAATATTGCAAGAAGGGAAGATAGGCTTGCAAGGCCAGAGGCAAGAATTAGGAAACCGCAGACTTCCACCCAGAGCAGTGTGGGCTTCTAGATACCACGAGGAGCCCACTCCTGCTATCCTACCGCTTAATCTTGGACAAATCATTGTGAAGATATTTTATAAGGAATTGCTAGGTTTGTTAGGAATGTATGGGACTAAGAACCATGAGCTGAGAGAGATGCATCCTAAATGAACAGGACAGCCAGTGCTCCTGAGGACAAGTTCTTACAGCCACTCTGGGAAAATGCACCTTGCTCAGGCAGCCCAAAGATTCACACATAAGACTCAATTGGGCGAAAATGGCCCCGTTTGCAGATAGTCATCTAACTCTGTAAATGCAAATACACCTGCTCTTCAGAAGAGGTTTAGGGGGAAGAAAGGGGATGGGATCAAGCAGAAACACACAGGTAGCTTCATGACAGCATAATATTCTACTTTTCTTTATTTTTTGAGACAGCATTTTGCTCTGTTGCCCAGGCTACAGTGCAGTGGCATGATCTTGGTTTACTGCAACCTCCACCACCCGAGTTCAAGCAGTTCTCCCGCCTCAGCCTCCCTAGTAGCTAGGACTACAGGCACGTGCCACTATGTCTGGCTAATTTTTGTATTTTTAGTAGAGACGGGGTTTCACTGTGTTGGCCAGGCTGGTCTTGACTTCCTGATCTCATGATCCACCCACCTCAGCCTCCCAAAGAGTTGGGATTACAGGATGAGACACTGTGCCCAGCCCCAGGTACATTTTTAAAAAGTACGCCTGCCTCCTTTCCACTTCACTCTCCTTTGATGAGTGAATTTTTACCCATCTGTAAGGCTAGTACGAGTGGTGGTCTTCTCAGGGAAAACTTTTCCTTTCCACCTGCTCTCTGGGTAATGATGAGGGCTCCTCTCCCTTGCAATGGAAATACACTGTCTCCATCCTTGTCACTGCATTCTCTGCATTATACCACAATTATCTGTTTATGTGTCTCTCAGCTAGTGCATGTGGCTAATCTTTGAGGATAGGGCCCTCGACTTGTTCGTAACATGCACAATTGATAAATTCTCATTACATGAAAAAAAGAATAAAGAATGTCAAATAAGTTTGAACTTCATCTGAGGGACTGGGGAGCAAGGAGAGGATTTTTTTTTAAAGGAGGGCAATCAATGATAGTACCTGTTTTTGAAAGATCGAATATTGATCAGAACAAAGATATGGACATACAAGCTAGAGAGGAGAAAATGCCCGGTCCATTTAGTGGAGGCAGGAAGATCTCAGAGCAGGTGTGGCTGGAGGTGAGACTTGAGGATTCATTCATTCATTCATTCGAAACAATGTACTGGGAACATACTGTTTGACAGTGCTGTGGCAGAGCCTAAAGGTATAAAAATAAACATTGAAGGTCTCTGAATTAGACAACCAGACAGTGGGATTGGGGAAGGCATTCCAGGAAGGGGAAATGGATACGCCAGGCTCTGAGAGAGCCAGGCATTGAGCTATTCCCCACAGAAGTATAAAATAACCAAGTGCAATATGTGAGACTATACTAGGGGAGGGGATGGAATCCCTTAAAATCCCCCATTTTAAGACTGAAACCTGCATGAAAATGGCAGCGACACTACAGCTGCATTCAGCTTGCTATGAGAAAAGGTGCTTACCTGGGGAGTGCCCACAATTTTAGAAATCAGTCTTCAAACTGCAGATAACCATTGTGGGGTGCTTACTGAAATAATTGTTTTTACATGTGAAATAATGATGATGATTGCTAAAAAGGAGGCATTCATTTTCAGAATGTGAAAGAGGTAAGGCTCCAGTGAGCTGTGACTGCACCACGACACTCCAGCTTGGGCAACAGAGCAAGATCCTGTTTCTAAATAAATAAATAATAGAGTACAAACAATCCTTATTTTGCACGGTAGTGCGGGGCCATAAAAATGACCATGCAACCTGAAACTGTGCAAAGCAATCTCAATCAATAGGAAAAATTGAGATTGTTCTGTCACCTTTAAAAATTTGTGTCAAAGTTCTCAAAAGAAGACATTTATGGGGCAATAAACATCTGAAGAAAAGCTCATCATCACTGATCATTAGAGAATTGCAAATCAAAACCACAATGAGATACCATCTCATGCCAGTTAGAATGGTGATCATTAAAAAGTCAGGAAACAACAGATGATGGAGAGGATGTGGAGAAATAGGAACGCTTTTACACTGTTGGTGGAAGTATAAATTAGTTCAACCATCGTGTAAGACACTGTGGCAATTCCTCAAGGATCTAGAACCAGAAATACCATTTGACCCAGCAATCCCCCCAAAGGATTAGAAATCATTCTACTATACAGACACATGCACATGTTTGTTTATTGCAGCACTGTTCACAATAGCAAAGACCTGGAACCAATCCAAATGCCCATCAAGCATAAACTGGATAAAGAAAATGTGGCGCATATACACCATGAAATACTATGCAGCCATAAAAAAAAGATGAGTTCATGTCCTTTGCAGGGACTTGGATGAAGCTGGAAACCATCATTCTCAGCAAACTAACACAAGAATAGAAAACCAAACACCGCATTTTGCGGGAGGGAAACATCACACACCAGGGCTTGTTGGGGTGTGGGGTGCTGGGGGAGGGATAGCATTAGGAGAAATACCTAATGTAGATGATGGGTTGATGGGTGCAGCAAACCACCATGGCACGTGTATAACTATGTAACAAACCTTCACGTTCTGCACATGTTTCTCAGAACTTAAAGTACAATTAGAAAAAAATTTGTGTCAAAACTCTCCTATCAGTTATAAATGTAACAGGAAATAAAAAATAGTAAAACAAATGTTCATTTAGTACCAGGTAACTTAAAATGTTAGAAATGTTAGGAATTACAGTGTTTCATTTTTCTGTAAAAAAAATTGAGATTAGTTTGTAAGTGATGTCTTCTTCTAATCATACAACTTACAGTATAAAGCAGCATCTGCTTTGGCGCCATCATGCCTCACTGCAGCCTCGACTTCCTGGGCTCAAGCGATCCTCCTACCTCAGCCTCCCAAGTTGCCCACCACTCCTGGCTAATTTTTGAATTTTTTGTAGAGTCGGGGTTTTGCCACATGGCCCAGCCTATTCTCAAACCCCTAGGGCTCAAGTGATCCTCCCACCTTGGCCTCCCAAAGTGCTGAGATTACAGGCATGAGCCACTGCACTTGGCTGGCAGTATTTTTTCTGTGTCTTGGAGAATTGTCATACCGCTAAGTTTGAATCAATTTCCAACACTTTATCTTTTGTGCTTGAATGGGAAATATTTTTGAAAGTTTCTTTAATGTGACTATTTTTATCCGCCCATGTCACTCCCTCTGGAACATCTTCATGCTTTGTGTCACAACCACGTTCCTTACTTATGTGGGCAAGTTCATGTTCACCAAGTTCCTCGGGTGTACATCTAGTCTCCGAAATAGCAGTGGTGCCCCCATATCCATGCTTGGCCACTTTTTCCATAACTCCATTTACATTTGATTGGAAATGTACTACTAGCCTGATGACTTTGCATTTCTTTGCTGCATTTTTATTTTTTACCCAATAATTCCTTCTTTTGAAAGTTCTTATTTTTATTTCCTCTTCCAATAACCCATTTTTGTATACACTTCGTTGTCTGTATGTGAACGGAGTAACAGATGCTCAGTGACCAACAGCAGACTATGGAAGAAGTGACATAATTGGTCACTGATCACGGTGTGCATGTTATTTGCATAGTGATTTAGGGACTGAAGAATTAGCAGTCAAATTTATACTTTATGTAATTACTCACAGTTAATATATTTTAGTAAATGCAATTTGCACCATGTTGTGTTAGGGGACTGGTAACAGAAATTGATGCATATCAGAACTATGCAGGCCGGTCGTGGTGGCTCACACCTGTAACCCCAGCAGGTTGGGAAGCCGAGGCAGGTGGATCACCTGAGATCAGGAGTTTGAGATCAGCCTGACCAACATGGTGAAACCCCGTCTCTACTAAAAATACAAAAATTAGCCAGGCATGGTGGCACATGTCTATAATTCCAGCTACTTGGGAGGCTGAGGCAGGAGAATCAATTGGACCCGGGAGGTGGAGTGCACCACTGCACTCTAGCCTGGGCAACAACAGCGAAAGCGTCTCAAACAAAAACAAAAACAAAAACAAAAACAAAAACAAAACACCTGGAACTATGCAGTGTGGCCTGCCAATGAATGACTATAGGATCCAAATGGATTTTATTTCTTAATTTTTTATAAAGACTTATTCATACAATAAAGTGTTAATTTTTGATAATGACTTAATCATAAATAAAGTCACCTACATATTATCCTAATATAAATTTTAAAATTTATTTGCAAAAAGCTATCATTACTGATAAACTTTTATTTTTATTTTTTTGAGACAGAGCGTCTCTCTGTCACCCAGGCTGGAGTGCAGTGGTGCAATCCCAGCCTCCCGAGCAGCTGGGACTACAGGTGTGTGTCATCATGCCTGGCTATTTTTTGTACTTTTAGTAGAGACAAGGTTTTGCCGTGTTGGCCAGGCTGGTCTTGAACCCCTGACCTCAAGTTATCCTCTCACCTCGGCCTTCCAAAGTGCTGGGATTGCAGGCAGGAGCCACCGGGAGCCCAGCCTCATTACTGATAAACTTTTTATTAGATTAATTGATCTCTGGCTGCGGGTGGTGGCTCATGCTTGTATTCTCAGCACTTTGGTAGGCTGAGGTGGGAGAGTCACTTGAGGTGAGGAATTTGAGACCAGCCTGGGCAACATGGGGAGACCTCATTCTCTCTAAAAAAACTAACAAATACATACATACACACATACACAATCTCTGACACAATTTCTCTCCAAACCTTTTCTTTTTCTGGATAAAAATTATCCCAATAGAATCTTCCTACCTGTACTCTTAATTTCAGAAGTGGTGGTGAAACTTACAAATGTGATCTTAAATTTACATTCAACTTCATGTTAATTTATCCCTAAATGCATTTTGCTGTCAGTCATGACCTTTTAGTTATAATCTTAATTTGGACTCCGTGTTTCAAACAGAGCTTTGTTTTTGCTTCTCCCAGTGCCTGTGAAGTTCCCTTTGGAGGCTGTCAGAGGCAGGATATGTTGGGGCATCAGGGAGAGAGGCTTACACCCTGTGAGAGGACCATCTGTTGTTGACAGCACAGATCTGGGAACCCATATACACTTTGGTGGAAACAGAAGTTTGACCTCTTGCTCAGTGGTGATGCTTGGGTATATTTTGTGAGTTTAGCCATGTACCTATTTCCTTCCCTCAGAGTAGAGGAGCCCAGAGGTATCTGAGGATGAAAGCAGGGAGTCTTCAGAAATATGCTTTGGTATTTTTTCTCTTTGAAATGCAGAACTTAGAGCAAGAGTCAAATATGTAAAAAAAACAAAACAGGGTTATATTGATCCATTGTGAGGATGTTGGTGATAAGGAGGAAGAAGGAACTTTTTTTTCTTTTCAATATTTATTTTAGGATTGGGGGTACATGTCCAGGTTTGTTACAAAGCTATATTGCCTGATGCTGAGATTTAGGGTAGGATTGAACCTGTCACTTGATTAGTGAGCCCATAGTACCCAGTAGGTAGTTTTTCAGCCTTGCCATCCTCCCCCTCCTCTTCTTGTGTTCCCCAGTGTCTACTGTTCCCATCTTTATGTTCATGTGTATCCAGTGTCTAGCTCCCATTTGTAAAGGTGAACACATAGAATTTGATTTTCTATTTCTGTGTTAGTTTGCTTAGGACAATGGCCTTCAGCTGCATCCAAGTTGCTGCAAAAGGACATTATTTTCTTCTCTTTTATGGCTGTGTAGTATTCCATCATGTTCTTTTTAATGGCTGTATAGTATTCCACAATTGTTTTATTTTTAAAAATCCATTCCACTGTTAGTAGGCACTTGGGTTGATTCCATGTTTTTGCCATTGTGAATAGTGCTGTGATGAGCATATGGGTGCATGTGTTCTTTTGGTAGGATGACTTGTTTTCTTTTGACTAAATACCCAGTAATGGGATTTCTGTTAAATGGTAGTTCAATTCTTTTTTTTTTTTTTTAAGTGAAAGCAAGTTTATTAGAGAAGTAAAGAAATAAAAGAATGGATACTCTTTAGGCAGAGGAGCCAATTCTTAGTTCTTTGAGAAATCTCCAAGCTGCTCTTCACAGTGGCTGGTCTAAGTGATGTTCCCACCAACAGTGTGTAAGTTTCCCCTTTTCTCTGCAGCTTCACCAGCGTCTCTTGTCTTTTAACAAAATAGCTTTTAACAAAAGCCATTTCTGACTGGTGTGATATAGTATTGCATTGTGTTTTTGTTTGTTTGTTTGTTTGTTTGTTTGTTTTTTGAAACGGGGTCTCATTCTGTCACCCAGGCTGGAGTGCAGTGGCACCATCTCGGCTAACTGCAACCTCTGCCTCCTGGGTTCAAGTGATTCTCTTGCCTCAGCTTCCCCAATAGTTGGGATTGCAGGCTCATGCTACCACACCTGGCAAAGTTTTTGTATTTTTAGTGGAGATGGAGTTTCACCATGTTGGCCGTGCTGGTCTTGAACTCCTGACCTCAAGTGACCCACCCACCTCAGCCTCCCAAAGTGCTGAAATTACAGGCGTGAGCCACCGCCCCCAGGTTCATTGTGGTTTTGATTTGTATTTCTCTGGTGATTAGTGATGGTGAGCATTTTTCCTATGTTTGTTGGCCACGTGTATGTCTTCTTTTGAGAGGTGTCCAGGTTCTTGGCTCGCTTTTTAATGGAGTTACTTGTTTTGCTTGTTGATTTAAGTTCCTTATAGATTCTGGATATTAGCTTTTTGTTGGATGCATGGCTTGCAAATACTTTCTCCCATTTTGTAGGTTGTCTGTTTACTCCTTTGATAGTTTCTCTTGCTGTGCAGAACCTCTTTATTTTAATTAGGTCTCACTTGGCAATTTTTGTTTTTGTTGTAATTGGTTTTGAGGACTTAACCATAAATTCTTTGGCAAGGCTGATATTGAGAAGAATATTTCCTAGGTTTTCTTCTATGCCTTTTCTAATTTGAGGTCTTACATTTAAGTGTGAGGAACTTTTTTTTTTTTTTTGAAATGGAGTCTCTGTTGCCCAGCTGGAATGCAGTGGCACAATCTCAGCTCACTGCAACCTCCACCTTCCGGGCTCAAGTGATTCTCCTGCTTCAGCCTCCTGAGTAGGTGGAACTTAGGCACCTGCCACCACGCCCAGCTAAGTTTTGTATTTTTAGTAGAGACGGGGTTTCCCCATGTTGGCCAGGATGGTCTCGATCTCCTGACCTTGTGGTCCGCCCATATTGGCCTCCTAAAGTGCTGGGATTACAGGTGGGAGCCACCTCGCCCGGCCAGGAGGAACTTTTCTAAGTGAGATTTTATTAAAGACAGGGTCTCGCCCTATTGCCCAAGCTGGAGTACAGTAGCATGATCATAGCTCACTGCAGCCTTGAACTCCTGGGCTCAAGCAATCAGCCCCCCGAGTAACTGGGAATACAGGTGCTTACCACCATGGCTTGCTAGTTTTTAAAATTATTGTAGAGACAAGGTCTCTCTACATTGCCCATGATGGTCTCAAATGCCTGCCCTCAAGCGGTCTTCTTGCCTCAGCCTTCAAAAGTGCTCGGATTACAGGCATGAGCCACCACAGCTGTTCAGCAATTACTGACAGTTAACTGGAGACTTAAATGACTTTAAGTCCTGAGTTTTTCTTTTTTTTTTTTTTTTTGGACAAACTTGCTCCCTGGTTGGAGTACAGTGGTGCAGTCTTGACTCGCCGCCACCTCTGCCTCCTGGGTTCAAGCAATTCTGCCTCAGCCTCCCGAGCAGCTGGGATTATAGGCATGCACCACCACAACCGGCTCATTTTTGTATTTTTAGAAGAGATGGGTTTTCTCCATGTTGGCCAGGCTGCTCTCGAACTCCTAACAAGTGATCTGCCTGCCTTGGCCTCCCAAAGTGCTGGGATTACAGGTGTGAGCCACCGGGCCTGGTCTCCCCTGCTTTCATTTTGCTTACCCAGTGTCTCAGTCTGTGCCACTGACACCACTATCTGTTATGAACAAAGTACAGAAGGGGGATGGGAGGGGAGGTAGAGGGACTGCCAGCCTGTCAGTGCCTAACTGGCTGTTGCTGACAGATACAGAAGGATTTGTGGGATACAGAGGAGTTCTGCTTTGTTAAGTCACCTAACTTGTTTGAAAGGTCTCCCAAGTAGCCACTTGCTCCTGATAGCGAATAGGTTGGGCAAGCTTACTGCACCTACCTGATTGTTTTCTTGGTTGTGTCACCTGCCTTCTGGCAGATTACAATTTGTATTAAGGCTGTTTGTTGCCTGCTTTTTNTTTTGGACAAACTTGTAGGGGGTGTGGGGAGGGGGGTGGTTCCAGGGTCCAGCCCCTTTTGGGGTATGTCCTTCTCCTGCTTCTTTGCTGTCTGGCTGATGCAGCCTGAGTGAACCATGAACCTGACTAGTTTGGTTCTGACTCTCAATTTTTATTTCAATTATCATTAACTTGTAAAAATCTTCCCCTTTATTTGAGTAAGAGATGTCATGTCAAATAAAAGGAAAAAGTTGCAGCTACATTTTAGCTCATTTCAATCTTTGCTGCAACCTGGATTTCCTGGTTTCTTGACAACCCATTTAGTACATATTTCAGGCTGTAGAGGTCATAGGTGAACGTTGTGTACTTCAGAAATTTCCTGAAGTTTCCTAAATTACTAGCTGTCTCTCAAAAAGAATTGACAACTTGCATTTTTAGCAAGTATCACAATTCAAATATACCACAATATGACAAACAATGAAACATCTTAAGTGCATGCAGAAAAGAGAGTAGCAAAGACACAAAAGATAAGAAGCAGGACCTGTGCAAAAGGGAAAATGAATGTTGCCCTTACGGTGCTATGAGCACGGTCAGTATTTTAAAAGGCGTCTATTAGCAGTTTATAAAGAACTACTGTTCTGGTATTCTGGTATTCCCAAGTAGCTTGGAGAGGCTGTTCTACAGCTATTTCTTCAAGAATGACAGTTTCCAGCCTGTCTTTTTAAATGTCAGAATAGGTGTCTGATATAAAGTAGGAATTAGGATATGAGAATGAGAGTCATTTAGAGTTTCTTAAACAAGACCTCTAAGTCTTAAACAAGGATAGGCTTATCCATTTTACAGATGGAAACATCAAAAGAGCCATTTGTTTAAACTTGGCATAATTAGAGGTAATTATGTGTTTAACAATCTTTTAAGCTCATCCTCTGGTTTGTAAGGAACAGAGACTCATGTTAATTACCCAGAAAAAGGAGGCATTTTGCTAAGCCACATAAACTAGGACGGGGGCAGAACTGGCATCAGAATGAATCGTGCAACCCAGCTCTCTGCTTCTCTCTGTCGTGGACACCTCTGGTTCCCTCTCCTCTGTACTTCTATCCCTGACACGGACACAAAAAACAGCAGTCAAACTAATGTCAATATATGATGTGCTATATTTGTTATCTCAAACAAATGTGTACATCACTTTCTGGTTTTTGTGTGTGACTTTATTAGGCTGAGTCAGAATCCCTATGGACAGAAAATCCCAAGGCAGGGTCAAAATAGAGTTTCTGTGCCTGCAAGGATGGGCCTGCCCCTAGACTGTGCTGAATTTACACTCTGACACTAAATAAGTTATTATTTTTGGCAGTTACTGGCCTTTCAGGCCTCACCAAGACAGCACATCATTTTGTTCCAACTTCTGTTGCCCGGAGGCCTCTATACATGCCCATTATATGTGGTTAAAATTTAAAAATACATAATCTTGGATTGCTTTGAAAATGACCTTCCCAATTGTCATATCCCCTTCACTGCCAATAAACAAGGCAGCACTGTATTTGTAAAGTTGAAATGGAAAGAAACAGAAGGAAAAAATAACTCTATATATATATATATATATATATATATATATATATATGTATGTATATATATAGAGACAAAGTTTTGCTCTTCTTGCCCAGGCTGGAGTGCAATGGCACAATCTTGGCCCACCCACCACAACCTCTGCCTCCCGGGTTCAAGTGATTCTCCTGCTTCAGCCTCCCAAGTAGCTGGGATTACAGGCATGCACCACCATGCCCTGCTAATTTTGTATTTTAAGTAGAGATGAGGTTTCTCCAAGTTGATCAGGCTGGTCTCGAACTCCTGACTTCAGGTGATTTGCCTGCCTCGGCGTCCCAAAGTGCTGGGATTACAGGTGCGAGCCACCATGCCTGGCCCAAATAACAGATGTTTATGGTGAAGCTCAAAAGTATTTTTACTTCTTTCTTCCTGCTTTGATATAAAAATTCTGTTAATTACTCCTCTAAACCTGAGCACCTTGCTGTTCTGATGTGGGTTTTGGATCTATTCCATAGCACTCCTTATGCGTCGGAGGCTGGAACAGAACAAATCAATGGAAGAAACTGTCATGTCCTTGTGCTTCCAGGCTCCAGTGACAACATTCGCCACTTGGTGGCAGTGATCGGTTTAGTCCAGGCTGAGGAGTTCATATATTTCACCTGCGATGGGCCTTTTACTCTTAGGAAGCTATTAGCATAAATATGATTCATGTATATTTTACATGAATTAATTTGCCAGAGAAATGGGCTTTCCTACAAAAACGACACAGGTAGTGAGTGATGTCCAATAAAAGTAGTCCCTGACAAACAAGGACTGAAGTAGACCCCAGATAATAGGATCTGTTTTTTTCAAATCAATGTCTATTATCACCAATTCTGTTCAATAAATGCTTCAGCAAATATTCCTCAAGGTGCTGTGCGTGGCTCCCAGGGAGTGATAGATTTGCTTTTTAAAGAGACTGCACAGCCTCTTGGAGGGAGGGGTGGGGGACATTTACCTGGAGGTGGGGAGACAACCTGGAATACTATTGCAATTCTGCCACAAATGAGGCCTGAAGGTGAAATGAGGTGGCAGGGTTGGAAGAAGGAGAGGAGTTTGAGAAATACATTAGATAGTGAAGGTGATAAATCTTGGTGATCTATTAGTGGGGAAAATAAAGGATCTGGAAAAATCTAGTGTCTCCTCTGCTTTGACTCTGTTGATATGAACTGAGCTAGGGATTTGGAAACATTATCTTGTCTTTCATTCTGGGGCTTGATGATATCCAGCTACTCATGAAATGTACAAGCAGGTAAGTATTACGGACTATTAGAATTAGGTAAGGGGAGAAAGTCTGCCCTGGTAGAGTGCTTGTAGGTCAAATAGTGCTTCCTCCCCCTCCCCTGGAAAGATGTCCACTTCTATAGAACCTGTGACAATGTTATTCTACACGGCAAAAGGGATGTTGCAGATGCCACTAAATTAACGATCTTGAGATGGGGAGATTATCTTGGACTACCCCAGTGGGTCCGGTGTACTCACAAGGGTCCCTGTAAGAGGGAGGTGGGAACATCAGGGTCACAGGAGGAGATGTAACAGGCAATGGAAGAAGAGATTGGAGTGGTATACTGGGCCATGGAATGCAGGCAGCTTCTAGAAACTGGGAAAAGCAAGACAATGGATTCTCTCCTACTATCTCCAGGAGCACAGCCTTGCCAGCCCATCATAGACTTTGACCTCCAGAATGGTAAGATAGTAAATTGGTGATGTTTAAACCATTGGTCTCCAACCTTTTTGGCATCAGCAACTAGTTTCGTGGAAGGCAATTTTTCCATGGACTGGGGTGGAGGAGATTGTTTTGGGATGATTCACTTGCCTTACATTTATTATGCACTTTATTTCTATCATTATTACAGTGTAGTATATAATGAGATAATTATACAACTTGCTATAATGTAGAATCAGTGGGAGCCCTCAGCTTGTTTTCCTGCAACTAGATAGTCCCATCTGGGGATGATGAGAGGCAGTGACAGATCATCAGGCATCAGAGTCTCATAAGGAGTGCGCAACCTAGATCCCTCACATGCGCAGTTCACGATAGGGGTCTTGCACCTATGAGAATCGAACGCCGCTGATCTGACAGCAGGTGGAGCTGAGGTGGTAACGCCCCTAATGGGGGAGTGGTTGTAAACACAGATGAAGCTTCGCTGGCTCACCTCCTGCTGTGCGGCCCTGTTCCTAACAGGCCATGGACCAATACCAGTTAGTGGCCCAGAAGTTGGAGACCTCTGTTTTAAGCCACTAAGTTTGCAGTAATTTGTTAGAAGAGCAATAGGAAATTAATACATATCCATTTACATCTTTGTTCACTTCTTCCATCTTTTTTTTTTTTTTTTTTTTTTTTTAGATGGAGTCTCACTCTTTAGCTCAGGCTGGAGTGCAGTGGTGCAATCTGGGCTCACTGCAACCTCCGCCTCCTGGGTCCCAGTTCAAACAATTCGCCTACCTCAGCCTCCCAAGTAGCTGGGATTATAGGCAGGAGCCACCATGCCCAGCTAATTTTTGTATTTTTTAGTAGAGACGGGGTTTCTCCATGTTGGCCAGTCTGGCCTTGAACGCCTGACTTCAGGTGGTCTGTCCACCTTGGCCTCCCAAAGTTCTGGGATTACAGTCATGAGCCACTGCACCCAGCCCACTTCTTCCATCTTTGCTGTTTCAATAATATTTATGAATTCCCTACCATGTGCTATGCATTGCGAGATACATCATGAACAAGATACTGACTCTCATTTCTAGCAGTTTACAGTGTAGGTGGAATTATAATCATAGCGAACCTCAATTTACAATACATTAAATTGCTGGACCTGTGGAAATGGAAGGAGCTGCGAATAATCCCCCCCCCCTTTTTGTTTGATGAATCTTTGATCTGTAACACTTGGACCTCATGTTACACTAACATTAGCTGCTAGTAACATCTTGAAAATCTGACAAATAATCTATACTGGAAACCACATTCCAGATATATCTTTGAAAATATTTTCAGCACCTACTTCATTTGCCTGTTTCCAATTCTTTGTCATCAAATATACGTTGAAATGCCATCTTTATTGAGATAAAATTCATAAATAATATAATCGACACACAAACTGAACAACATCAACAATTATAGTGAGATAAAGTAATTTGGCTGAACGCATGAGGCCTGGAGCCAGCCTGCCCAGGTTTGAATCCAGCCTCTGCCATTTACTAGCCATGGGATCTCAGGCAAGTGACCTCTCTGTGCCTTACTTTTCTCATCTCTGAAAAGGGGGTAACAATAGGACCTGCCTCATGGAGTTATTGAGAAGACAGGTAATATGCACAGCGTTTAGAATGTGTCTGGCACATAATATGTACTCTATGTCCATTGGCTCTTATTGCTCTAAATAAAATATAAAGGACAGGCTTGGCACAGTGGCTCACGCCTCTAATCCCAGCACTTTGGGAGGCCGAGGTGGATGGATCACCTGAGGTCAGGGGTTTGAGACCAG
>NW_016107321.1:10510547-10531978 GCF_001604975.1 Cebus imitator
TTTTTTTCGGTCAGATGGAGTTTCTCTCTTGTTGCCCAGGCTGGAGTGCAATGGCGCGATCTTGGCAACACGGCAACCTCCACCTCCCAGGTTCAAGTGTTTCTCCTGCCCCAGTTTCCCAAGCAGCTGAGATTACAGGCATGTGTCACCACGTCTGGCTAATTTTGTGTTTTTAGTAGAGACAGAATTTCCCCATGTTGGTCAAGCTGGTCTCAAACTCCTGACCTCAGGTGATCCACCCACCTCAGCCTCCCAAAGTGCTGGGATTACAGGCTTGAGCCACCACACGCGGCCGATTTTCTTAATGACATTTTCTTTTCTCTAGCTTACCTTATTGCAAGAATACAGTGTATTATACATGAAACATACAAAATATGTGTTAATTGGCTATCACATTATCAATAAGGCTCCTGGTAAACAGTAGGCTATTAGAAGTTAAGTTTTTGGGGAGTCAAAAGTTATATGTGGATTTTCAACTACACAGGGGGTCAGTGCTTCTAACTGCCATGCTGTTCAAGGTCCAACTGAATACAGGTATCTGGCAGGATGTTAAAAATTATGTGGCACATAGGATAATTCTTTGTTATGAGGGACTCCCCTTTGTTTTGAGGGGAATCAAATGCCCTTCACCATTACCATCATCACCACCCACCCATCCTACCCCCTGCAAATGCCAAGAACAACTCTTAATCTCTGTGACAGACAAAATCCTACATGACTCTCTGAAACGCCCATTAGGAGGCTGAGCCAGCCCAGTAAGAACCACTGAGCTGATCATCAACCAGCTGATCTGAGCCTTTATTCGCTTTAGGGGTTGTCATCTCCTGCTCTGTCTCCCCCTGTCAGTATCTCATCTGTGCTTCAAGATCAGGGTCTATGCTGTGTCCTCCATGAAGGATAGCCTGCCAGATTCTCTTCTTCCATCCCCACCTCTCAGGGTCCTTCTAGGCAGCATCAGGCACACGCCATTTGTCACACGCTGCCTTCTGCCCCTCCTAGTCTGCTTGGTTGTCTACCCTCTCCTCCTTTCCTAGACACAAAGTCCCCAGATTGTAGCACACAGTCCACAAATACATCCAAGAGTAAACAAAGCAGGGAAGGACTTTTATAGCTGATTAGTGGGAAGGATGAGAAAATGTTTCATGCACGAATTCGAGATGATGTTACATGTGTTGGCGACTATACATTTTTCAAGAAAATCTTGAATATTGATATATTTTCGTGTATAACATTAAAATTTTCACTTTGCTGATTTGTAGTGGCTGAGGCTCAGAAAGCTGCTTGAGTTATTTGTCTACATGTCTCACCAACGTCATCCCAAATCAACAGCTGTGCGTTATGTGTTCAAAGTGTGAGCTTAAAATGATCTGTCTGCTTTGAGGATGGGGCTGTTTCTGTCTAAAGGAATCTGACAAACTCATACTCATTAAAGTTCAATAGCGAAGCTTAAAGGCTACCTCTCCCAGAGAGATTGGTGGTGCAGGAGAAGGAAATGCCTTAAAAAGGAAAGACTAAAACTGTAATTATGGCATTTCAGGCATCAGAGAAAGTCAGAGATGGCTCTTTGATGGTATAAGAGAGGCTCCCAATAGCCTACAAACCACAGCTTTTCTGAGACGTAGATCATGTCCTTGGATCTGGGAGTCTAAAATTATAGCCCTCACAAGAAAAATATAGGTAAGTATCAGGGAAAAAGGTCATTTACTTAGGCCCTGTACTAGATCATGAGGATACAAATCTCAAAAATGATGTATGATTGCTCTCAGAGAGCTGACAGTCTGGTTAGAAAGGCAAACTTAAAAACAGGATGGCTTCATAATTTGCTGGGTCCAGTTCGAAATGAAAATAGGGGATCTCTTGGCTGGGTGCAGTGGCTCATGCCTGTAATCCTAGCACTTTGGGAGGCCGAGGCAGATGGATCATAGGTCAGGAGATCGAGACCATTCTGGCCAACAGGGTGAAACCTCATCTCTACTAAAATACAAAAAATTAACCGGATGTGGTGGTGTGCCCCTGTAGTCAGTCCCAGCTACTTGGGAGGCTGAGGCAGGGGAATCGTTTGAACCCAGGAGATGGAGATTGCAGTGAGCTGAGATCAGGCCACTACACTCCAGCCTGGCGACAGAGCAAGACTCTGTCTCAAAAAAATAAAAATAAAAATAAAAAAAGAAAGAAAAGAAAATAGGGGACCTGTTATTCGTAAATTATTCAAAATGGTAAAAGAGTGTCTGCAGAGCATTAAACTAAGCACAGGGCCTTTCTAAGGACCAGGGGCTTGAGAATGCATGTCACATGCCCGGCTTCAACATGATTATAATAAAATAGGACAATGTGCACTGGAGACACACAGGGAATGCTGGGAGAACAGGGAGGGAGGGGCTAAATCTGGGGGATGGGAAATGCTTCGCTGAGGAAGTAACATCCTAACATCAGAGCTAAACCTTGAAGAATGGACCAACTTTTGCTAAATAGGGACAACTGGAGGTCTGGGGAGGGCTCCAGGCAGGGGGAACGAAGGAGAAAGCCGCCTTCTCCTACTGCAGCTCTCTCCACTCCAAGCTGATCACACAGATCTCCTGTGTTATAATTAACTCCCTGGTTAGTGCTCGTCAGTTACTTGGGTAACTTTTAAAATAATATGCTGCTACTTGTTTCTTGCTTGTGGAGAATCTCCTGTAAGTTTGAGGGTCAGCCTATAATGTGAGGATTGTAAGTTGGCCCTCAAACCTCTCTTTCCACCTCTCAAATCCCCCAGGGCTCTCCAAAGGAAGGTTCCACATTAAGAGAAATGCTCCAAGTCTGTGCTGTGCAAGATGGGAGCTGCTGGACGCCAGTGGCTGCTGAGCCCTCAAAGTGTGGCTAGGGCAACCAAGGAATCGAATTTTTATTTCACTTAATTTTAATTAGCTAAAACTTAATTTTCAATAGCTAGTGGCTGCCATCAGAGTCCAGCATACTTTAATGTTTATATTGTCTTAATCTTTTCTCTTTTTTTTTGCTTTAAAATATATGTAGAGACAGTGTCTCCCTATGTTGCCCTTTCTGGGCTTGAACTCCTGGGCTAAAGCAGTCCTCCTGCCTCAGCCTCCCAAAGTGGGGATCACAGGTGCGAGCCACCACACTCTGCCACTTACAGTATCTTCTTGTCTTATATATTTTCTCTAGACCTTGATCCTCAAAGCTGAAAATCAGCTGTGAGTATTACATTGTTATGACTATAAAAATTACTATTAACTTCACAAGCTGAACAGTATAGAGTAATTCCATTCTGTTCTTTTAGTGCTTTTATTGTTATTTCTTGATGTTTCCCGATTGTTTTTCTATTTTTCCTTCTTTGGCTGTGCTGCCTATATTAGTTACTCCATATTGGTTACTGCCTAGATTGGGTACTACATTTCCAGGATGGTGTCATGCTCTGTGATTCCATTTTCCTCTGAATACTTTGCTTTTGGAGCCTTTTCCTCTCTTGCCAAGCTCCAAGCTGATGTGTTCTGTTTGGTTCAGCTGTCTGATTCCCATCCAAGGATTTCCCTTTGAAGCACAACTGGGTTGATTCTTCTCTTTCCTGGATTCCACCACTTCCATTTTTTAGTTTACTCCCTTGTTTTGCTGGGCTCCATCATCAAGTAACTTTCTAAGAAAGTATGTGGAGGCTGGGCATGCTCATGCCTGCAATCCCAGCAATTTGGGAAGCCAAGATGGGAGAATCACTAAAGGTCGGGAGTTTGAGACCAGCCTGGCCAACATGGTGATGCCTTGTCTTCACTAAAAATAAAAAAATTAACCAGCTGTGGTGGCAGGTGCCTGTGATCTCAGCTACTTGGGAGGCTGAGGCAGAAAAATCGGTTTAAGCGTAAACCTGGGAGGCAGAGATTGCTGTGAGCTGAAATCGCGCCACTGCACTCCAGCCTGGGCAACAGAGCAAGACTCCATCTCAAAGAAAAAAAGAAAGGGTATGTGGGTGGTCGTCCTTCTGAGTCAGCTCTGATGCGTCTTCAAACGGGAATGTTCTACCATCACACCTAATTGACGGTTTAGTTCAGGGATCAGCAACCTGCCCTCCATAGGCCACTTTTGGCTTGCTGCCTATTTTTGTATAGCTGGTAAGTTACTGCTGTTTTTTACACTTTTAGATGCTTGAAAAAAATCAAAAGATAAAGATTTTGTGATGCGTGAAAATTATATGCCGTTCAAATTTTAGTGGCCCTAAATAAAGTTTAATTAGAGCACAATCATCCTTTTACATGTTATCTATGGCTGCTTTGATACTTACCACGGCAGGGTTGAGTAACTGAACAGAGACTGGCCCACATAATATCTGGCCTGTTCCCTAAATAATTTGTCAGCTCCTGGTTTAGTTGGTCAGAGTCAAAAACCCAAGTTTTCACAGTGACCCCCATAGGACCTAACCATAACCGTGGATTCCCCAGCTCGCCTCTCCATCTCTGACCTGTTCTGCTCTGTTCCAGCCACATTTGCCTCCCTGCGGTTTCTGTGGCACCAAGAGACTCAGGGGGTGACAGGACATTTTCATTTGGGGGTCTGTCTGCCTGATCTCTCTTCCCTTAGCTGTCTACACAGCTCACACCTTCACTCCCTCCAGGCTGTCACTCAAGGTCACCTCTGTGAGTCCTTCACTGGCCTCCCCATTTAATTTTTAGCCTCTTCTTAGATGCTATATATTTTCTCTGCTGACTTATTTTTCCTCCTTGGCACTTATTTCTACCTAACACATTATATTTTATTTTCTTTGTTTGTGTAGACAGCATACCATCCTGATCTGAGCATGAGAAGAGAAGTTCCCTGAGGGCAGGATTTTCTTTGGTTACTGCAGCATCCCCCGTGCCTAGACCGGTGCTCAAAAATATTTGCTGAATGATATGGTTAGGTTTTGTGTCCCCACACAAATCTCATCTTGATTGTAATTCCCATAATCCCCGTGTGTCAAGGGAGACATCAGCTAGAGGTAATTGAATCATGGGGGTGGTTGATTAACAAGAATCATCCTGTTCTTGTGATAGTGAGTTCTCATGAGATCTGAGGCTTTTATAAGGGGCTCTTCCCCCATCACTCAGCACTTCTCTTTCCTGCTGCTTTGTGAAGAAGGCAGCTTGCTTCCCCTTCACCCTTCACCATGATTGTAAGTTTCCTGAGGCCTCCCCAGTCATGCCGGACTGTAAGTCAATTAAACCTTGTTTCTTTATAAGTTACCCAGTCTCTGGCAGTTCTTTATAGCAGTATGAAAATAAACTAATACACTGGATGAACGAACATAAAATTCTAGTGTGAAATATAAATCCTTCATAACTTTGGAGGCTTTGCTTGCTTGCCTCTAACCCTTAATGCTACTTCTGTGACATCTGGAGCCCTATAATTCCTTGTTTCTATGAAACAAGGGAGATTTTAAGATTTTCTCTTTACTTCTGATGTTTTGAAATTCTTCAAAAATAGGTACTCAATGAGACTTTTTAATCCAAATATTCTTGGACTTCAGGAGGATCTGTTATTTCTTTCATTATGTCATTGAATAATATTGCCTGAAAAATTCACTTGAATTTATCATACAACTTGTCCATCAAAATCTTTATTTAACAATTATATTTGCAAAATACAAGGGGTCTTTCTTGTTGTCAGATTATTTATCTTTCTTAGCATCCTGTTCTTTTTAATGGATACAATATCTTCAGGACTGTCTATGAGGATACTGATTAGAAGCACATCTAGGCTGGGCATGGTGGCTCATGCCTGTAATCCCATCACTTTGGGAGGCTGAGGTGGGCAGATCACCTGAGGTCAGGAGTTTGAGACCAGCCCAGTCAACATGGTGAAACCCTGTCTCTACTAAAAATACAAAACATAGCTTGATGTGGTGGCGCATGCCTGTAATCCCAGCTACTCCAGGGGCTGAGGCAGAAGAATTACTTGAACCCTGGAAGCAGAAGTTGCAGTGAGCCAAGATTGTGCCACTGTACTCCAGCCTGGGTGACAGAGCTGAGACTCTGTCTTAAAAAAAGAAACACATCATCTGGCACATGCTAGATGAGGCTCTTATGCCAGAATGTGGACCTCTGACTCTGGAGTACCCGTATCCACATACAATGCCTATATTCTTGGCATGATTTCACTGTGTGTAGAGATGAATCCTCAGTATGCTGTCCGGGGCAGAACTGTGTGTTTGCTGTGTAGAGGCTGGGCAGACAGAAAGTTTGGAAAGAGGGGCATGGGAGGGGCAGAGTTCTTACAGACTTTGAATTACTCTTCCTGTTTTCAGTTATGTCACTCTATCACTTATTTAGCTCGCTTAGCTTCTCTTGGCTTGAGTTCCTGTCCTCTCAGCGATTCAGCACTGCACACGGGCAGTTTCCTCCAATGCCATGTTCTCCTAACTAATAAGATACTGTGGTCCCCCTGCCTGCCTCCATCTGTTACTGCTCCTCCATTGGCTTTCAGGCTGCCAGAAATCTGTTGTGATCTCTCAAGTTCTGATGCTTTTCCTCCTTTTTTTGGTTATTGTGGGCTTATATCTTTTTATACTTTTCTCATCATTTTAATGGAGTCTTTGGGGAGGGAAGGAGAAAATCTGTGATCAGTCCATCATCTTGAACTGAGAGTCCAGTCGCTTTGAGGATTATTCTAATTCTACAAATCGGGTGATCTTTGCTCAAAGAATTTAAGTGGTTCTAATCTGGCCTCGTAAATAACATGTCTTTTGGGATGTCTTTGATGATGGCATCTAAATATCTGGTGAGAAACTAGGCCATGCTATTGATGCCACTAAATGCTTTTCATAACACCTAGCACCTGTTTTTTTTCTACATAAAGCAGCGAACTAGAAGACAAGTCAACACAGGGAGAAGATGAGACAGTACTTCCAGAAATAGAAGTGTACACAAACAAGAAGCCACTGAGAGAACTTTCATTTTGTTCCTGCTCCAAATGTACAGCATCTTCTTTTATTTTTTTCAGTCCTCCACGGATTTAATTTACATTTTATCTTTGCCTTGGTCATTCAGGCCATTATATCAAAACACCATAACCTGGGTGCCTTACAAACCATAAACATTTATTTCTCACAGTTCTGGAGGCTGAACATCCAAGATCAAGGCACCAGCAGATTCAGTGTCTGGGGAGGACCCATTTCCTGGTTCATAGGTGATTGTCTTCTGGCCATATCCTCACATGGTGGAGGGGGTGGGGCAGATCTCCAGGTTCTCTTTAATAAGGAAACAAATCCCATTCATGAGGGCACTGTCCTTGTGACCTAATCTCTCCCCAAAGGTCCACCTCTAAATACAATCACACTGGGGCTTAGGTTTCAACATATATTTGTTGTATTGGCCAGAGCGTAGAAAGTTAGCACCAAGACAAAAGTATGCCAGATTGCAGGGTCATTTATTATGCCGGCGACCACAGAGGACTCACGTCTCTCCAACCTGTGGTGTCAAAAGGAGGGTGCCATGATTTTTTATACCCGAAAAACCACCTTGGGAGTGGGGGTGAGGGGCGGGGATGGGGATGAAAAGGTTTCGGACATTCCAAGGGCTAGGGGATTCTGTGATTCACCTCCTGGGTGGAGACAAGGGCGGGGGTCTCTGGACATTCCAAGGGCCAGGGGACTTTTGTCATTCTGTTTGTTACTTCAGTGGTTTACAGAAGTCAAGATATACATTTGTTTACACATCGTCTGGGTGGTGATAGAAGTCACAGATTTTAGCAGTTACTGATAAGAAAAGGTAAGTAGCTTTACTTAGTTTTGCAGAACAAACTAGCAGTTCTATTTACAGAGGCCAAGGACAGTAGTTATTGTGAGGAGAATGGGGCAGCCATTTCAACTTATTTAAAAAACAGCTTTGCATTTTATAAAATAGTTTTGCTCCGGTTCTGGCTCTAGGCCAGCACACAAAATATTTAGGTGATATAAAATTTAGTCTATAGCAATCATCCTGTGAAATGAATGTAAAGAAGGCTGGATGTGATGGCTCATGCCAAGGCAGGTGGATTGCTTGAGTCTAGGAGTTTGAGACCAGCCTGGGCAACATAGCGAAACCCTGTCTTCACAAAAAATACAAAAATTAGCCATGTGTGGTGGCTTTTGCCTGTAGTCCCGACTATTTGAGGGGCTGAGATGGGAGGATCTTTGGAGCCTGGGAGGTCAAGGCTGCAATGAGCCATGATCGCACCACTGCACTCCAGCCTCCTGGGGCAACAGAGCAAGACCCTGTCTCAAAAAAAGAGAAAGAAAGAAAGAAAGAAAGAGAGAGACAGAGAAAGAAGGAGGGAGGGAGGGAGGAAAGGGAAATAAAGAACTATAAAGAAATGTGAGAAAATTTGAAACCAGAAACTGAAATGTTTCAAACTATTATTTATTCCTCAAGGGCATAGCTTTTACTAAATAGTATTAATAACTTAATTTCACGTTCTCTTTCTCTGCTCTTCCAACAACATTATTTACTTTTCACACATTTTACTTTTACAAGTAAAATTTCCTGAAGTAAAAGTAACGTTTTACTTTTACTTTTTTATTGGCATTTGGATTGTGAGGCATGGGGTACATTGGGGTACAGGCCATGTTTAATCTGTAACTTTGAAATCTCCTGAAAAAGTGGAGACACAAAACATGGCATGCAGGATATTTCTACTTTGCTTTCAAAAGAGTTGCCTTGGGTGCATCACTAGAGGTCAGGAGTTCGAGGCCAGTAAAAACCCCATTTTACTAAAAATACCCAAAATTAGCCAGGTGTGGTGGTGCATGCCTGTAGCCCTGTAGTGGGAAATCAGAGATCTGGAGAGACAGATGGGGTTGCAGGCGGATTTTACTTAATGTGATCACGGGCTCAGTGGAATCACTTGCTAATTCTGAGCAAAGCACAAAGAAAATGGGGTGCCTTTATGTGCCTACTTGGTTCAGGATGATGAAGCAGGAGGCAGGTTTACAGAAGCCAGAACAAAGAGCAGTTAATTAACTCATGGCATGTCTTGTGATGTACTTTACATTTGAAAAGTAACATCTTGCGAAACACATTCCACAGTTTGAGTTTATTTGCTTTGTGACCTTGCAGCTGGTCAACAAGAGAAACGGGAATTTCTAGATGCCTGGGAACTTTGCTAAGAATGTGGGGAGGATAGATAAGGTTAAATGGTTTGCAGAGCTGGGGAAGTATTATAATAAGCAGCACACAACACAGCAAAATTTACTTTATGATATAGCAACTACAAATTACAAGGTTTTTTTTTTACTATTATTGCTATTATTTAATTCCCTTCTTCATTTCCCCCCTTTGTTGCTTTTTATAAATTACACTTTAATAGCAACATCATTACTTTAAGCATCTAAGTTACTATTACCTTTAGGGGTATGCCTTTTTTAGTTTGTGTTTGTTTTCTTTTTTCTTTTTCTCAGTTTAATTTGGTTGATTTTTTATGAGCTTATTTACTAGATTTATTTAAGTACATTTATGACCTTGTAGCTGAATGTTAGGGCGGAAGGGTTAATTAAGTGTGTTGTAGAACCTTTTAAGGAAAGTCTTTAAGAGTGCATATATACCTTTACTGGATGATTGACAGCAGGCTGGTGTGTCAGCTCATGGTGAATGTATAGCATTGAGTTAGATTATTTAAGTCGGGAGCTTTTCTCCTGCCATGAAAGGCATGAAATTAACTCTACCTTAGCTCCTGATGGCCCCTTCACGACTGTGCCTGTCTTAGGCTGTCCCTTCTCTGAGAAATCTTACTCATCTTTGGCTCACCAGCCATCTGCCTGGGGCCAACCGGGGTGACAATTTGAAGGTTGGAAGGCTCTCGGGGGCTGACCCGTGGAGTGTTGTGCGTCCAGGGGCAGAGCCATTGCACACCTTCAGGTTGTTTGCCCTGTCAAGTTGCCTACCTGGGAAAGATGGCATTAGTAAGGCTTTTTGGGCTCTTAAAATAATGCTTGCTTTGTTTGAGCTTGTTCCAGCCAGACATTCACTAACAGTTGGGTTTAACTAGATGAACACGCCTTACATAAGCCCATAGAAAGCACCACTATTATACATGCTATTTTGAGGTTGTTCCGTTTTTGGGGGATACAGGCTGGTACTTAGTTAATGCCATTAATTGACTGGTGGTTTGCTTGGCTACTGTTCCTTCTATAATTGATCAAATACTTCTAATTATGAGGGATAAGAGGCAAGGAAATATTAGGCATTCTCATAATATGATTACTATTTCTCCTATTGGGTTTTTTTTTTCTTCTTTTGAGACAGAGTCTCACTTTGTTGCCAGGCGCCAGGCTGGAGTGCAGTGGCGCGATTTTGGCTTACTGCAACCTCCGCCTCCTGGGTTCAAGCAATTCTCCTGCCTCAGCCTCCCTAGTAGCTGGGACTACAGGTGCGCACCACCACGCCCAGCTAATTTTTGTATTTTAGTGGAGACTGGGTTTCACTATGTTGGCCAGGATGGTCTCGATCTCTTGATCTCATGATCCACCCGCCTATTTGGGTTTTAAAACCTCCAAACTATGAAAACCATTCTTTGAAGAGGGAATCTGGTGACCACCCTTTCCATGTTAGAACTAGAACATGAGCTAGTTTTTGCACCTTGAATGTAATTTTCATGACTGCTTGTCCATTATTATTAATTTTTAGGCAGCAGTTTGATAGGTTAAATTTTTTACATACTTCTCCTTTTTGGGCTAAGGGATAATTTAAAGCTAGTTTGTTCTGGTAAATGGCATTCCTTATTTTTGTGGATTGTAGAGCCAACAGGTTTAAAGCTTATGCAGTTTTATTGGTAATGATTTTAAGTACCGCTTGTAACCTTATAATGCAATTGAGCATATAGATAGGAGTATGGTATCCCCATGACCCATCTTGTGCCCAGGTAGATGACCCAAAATATTGAATAATTCTTTCAGGGGGCCAATCAGTGTCTTTCCAGTCTTCTATTTTTATCACTTCTTTGATATTTATACATCTTATACTTCTGTTTTCCCCTTCATTATAAACAGGGTATGCTAGAGTTTCTCCCAGCTGCAAGGGGAGAAAGGAGAAAGATGGTTTGATTGTTCCTAGCATGCAGGCTCCTGTCCAATTAGCTGGTAACTGCTGATAGGCTGGCTGTCCACTAATCCAATAAAGGCCAGAGGGTGCCTGCCAACTATTGGGTGCCTTAAGCTGGTACCAGGAGTGGTTTCAAGCTGGGATGTGAGAAAATGAGTTGTAGCATGGCAATCTGGAGGTAGCTTTACCCTCTTAATTTTTGCCATGTCACAAAGTTTCTCGTATTGCTTGGTTGTAGTATTGCGGCCCTAGACAAGCCAGTTCTCCTACTGGATTAACAAAAGTGTTTCCCCAGCGGGCAATACAATACCTCCCGACAATGGAAGTTTTCAGGAGCCAAATATTGGGGCGCTTGAACGTAGACTCAGGAGGGGCGAGGGTCAAGGAAAAGTTTTCTTGAGGCATTAACTCTCTTGCTTCCCATGGCCATTGGTTTCCCTTGTTAGTGCCTCCACAGACACAGCAAGAAGAATCACCTAGATTATAAGGTATACTTTCTGCCAGTGGAGCAAACAGACTACTGGCTACTGGAGGCTTTAAAAACCTCCTGGTTAGTTTCTGTATCGTTTTTATAAAATGACTTGAAAATTTGGAACTGAGGTTGAGGGGGATGGGCGCAAGTTTCCTTTTTGATAATATACGAACGGGCAATTGGGAATATTCTATAAACACCGCTATGGGGTAACCTATAGTCCGTGTGTGTAAATTTGGCTTTAGGATAATAAGCTTTACAGGACGGCAGGTTTTCGTTTGACAATTTGGCTGTGTTGGCATTTTGGTAAGCATGACTGGCTTCTGGTACTGCCATTTAGGGTACCCGGCAGGGGACCATGTTGTGCAGTACCTACAATCCTTTCCCGGGGTCCCAGGGGAGGAAAGTGGAGCAACTTTTGGCCCACACACATACTTATGAAGTTTGCTGTGATGTTTTTCCCAGGTTAGGTTACCACAGGGAGCAGAGTAGGCTATGCCTGAGTCTGTTGCCTGACAGGCATCAAAATACAAAGAGAATGCTCCCTTATGGAAGGGTGGGACCTCGGTTCTGTTTAGAAGATGGCCTTCTCTTGACTTCATTTGTGTTTTAAACTAGGTTTCAGGCACAGACGTGCGGTCATAGCATACATAAGGTTGCTCATTGCCTGGGTCACAAACCGAATAAACTGTTTGATTGTAAGTACAAGCTCCTCTCTGAGTCCCTGTACACTTATAATATGTTTGATACAACAAGGTCTCAACTACTGTATTCCCAATTTCAGTAGCCTGCAGGCAGTAAGTACATTTTTCTACCGGTTTCCTTTTCTTTTGTACAGATATTAAAGTTAACAATAGCAGAATGAAAATTAACATTTCTATCCTGCTATGCAGGGGCAGGGTGAATATTTCCTTGGACATAAGGGTTGGCAAAGATGATAGCATGATAATAGAATAGTTAATAATACTAATACAGCAATTAGACTTAAAATTTTTCTTCCACATTTACTTTTGATGACTCCTGAAGCTTCAGCCGTGCGTGGACTGTTCAGCCTCCAGGCGTGAGTAGGGCAAGGCTGCCACCTTCACTGGCATTGTGGTCTCATCTCAGGATCAGCCTGGTTGGGGGTTCAGGATCTTGCTCACTGGTCCACTTCTCCTGGGCTGCTGCAGGTTTTAACCTGCTATGATGAATTCAGGGCACGATGCCTGCAACCTTAACCGGGTGGACAAAATTACAATACGGGACCCATCCCAAGTTGGCCCTAAGGTAGTTGGGTTCTACTTTTTAACCCAAACTGAGTTTCCAGGTTTGAAGGGATGTACTAGGTCTGTTAGGCTCTTAGGTAATTTTTCTTGAACCCAACCTTGTATTTTTTTGTGTAGTTATGTGTAAGGCCTGCATGTGCTTTCTCAGGGCTAAGTCTCCTAACTCTTTTATGTCACCTTCAATTTGGGTGATGATTGGTGGTGGCTAGCCAAACAAAATTTTATAGGGTGAATACCCGGTCTGTTTGGTGGCAGTACATTTAATTCAGAGGAGGACCAATCAAGACCTGACCCCATCACGGGTGAGTTTCCTGGAAGAATTTTTTAAATAGTTGTTTGAGTGTTCAATTAATATTTTTAATTTTTCCTGAGCTCTGTGGGCGATAGGCAGTATGCAATTTCCAGTTAATTTGTAACAGTTGTTATGTCTTTGACAATTTTGGCTACAAATTCTTGGCCATTGTCTGGTCTTAGAGTTGAAGGTAGCCCAAATCTGGGGATAATATTCTTTAATAATATTCTAGTTACTTCTCATGCCTTTTCTGTCCTGGTGGGGAAATACTCTACCCAACCCGAGTAGGTACAGACAAACACTAACATATAGCGATAGCGTCCTGCCCAGGTCACCTCTGCAAGATCTACAGGCAAATTTTCTCAGGGTGTTGCCCCTACTTCTTGAATTCCTGGGGGCCGGGTTGGCCCTTGCCGTGGGTTGCTTTGAGCACAAATTAAGCATTATTCACAAACCGCTCAGGAGCTAACAGTGAGCTGACCCCACCAGCATTTCTAGTGCTGTCTTTCCCATATGAATTCCTTGGTGGAATTGTTCTGCAAACCTGGGGGCTGTTACTTTAGGAATAGCTAACCTTCTATCTGAGAATTTTCAACATCCTTTTTTAGTATAGGCTTTATTTATTTATTTACGTTTTTGAGACGGAGTCTTGCTCTGTTGCCAGGCTGGACTGCAGTGGCGCAATGTCGGCTCACTGCAACCTCCGCCTCCTGGCTTCAAGCGATTCTTCTGCCTCAGCCTCCCGAGTAGCTAGGACCACAGGCGCATGCCACCACACCTTGCTAGTTTTTGTATTTTTAGTAGAGACGGTGTTTCATCATGCCCAGGATGGTCTTGATCTCTTGACCTCGTCATTCGCCCGCCTTGGCCTCCCAAAGTGCTGGGATTACAGGCGTGAGCCACTGCACCTGGCCTACAGGCTTTATTTTTTTGAGCAAACCAGGCCTTCTCATTTGGGGTGTAATTTTTCTCCTCTAGAGGCCAGGGTTCGGGAGGAGAGGCATGGCACAGGCTGCCTTTCTAGCTGCTTTGCTAGAAGGTGGAGTATTCATGGCTGCACACCTAGCTTCTGCCTCTGCTTTCCCGTTTCCTTTGGCCTCTAGGGTTCCACCTTTTTGATGGCCTCAGCAATGTAAAACAGCTATTTCTTTTGGTTTCCATACTACATCTAAAAGTTGTGAGATTTCTTCTGGATACTTTACACTTGCTCCTTGGGCAGTTAAGAGTCCTTTTTCTTTGCATATGCTCCCTTGTACATGCAGTATAGCAAAAGCATACTTGGAGTTGGTGTACATATTGGCTCTTTTACCCTTAGTTAGCAACAGTGCTCTTGTTAAGGCTATTAATTCTGCTTTCTGGGCTGATGTTCCTGTCGGCAGGCTTTGACCTCTACTATTAAATTTAAAATTACAACTGCATGTCCAGCTTGCCTGACTCTTTCTGCACAAAGCTGCTACCATCTGTAAAGTCTTCAACATCTGAATCCTGGAGGGATGATCCGTGAGATCTTTCCTGCTGGAGAAAACTTTATCTATTGTTTTTATACAGTCACGAAGAGGAGCTCCTGGCTCTAGAGGGAGCAAGGTAGCAGGGTTAAGAGTGTTTACAGTTTCTAAAGTTCTGCAGGGATTTTCACATAAGAGTCCCTGGTCGTTCTAGGATTTGACAGCCAATGATGCCCTCTTTGATCCATTAGCGTTAGGACAGAGTCTGGCACCTGTATGGTTAACTGCTGTCCTAAGATTAATTTATTAGCTTCCTGTATGAGCATGGCTGTGGCAAGGGCCTCAAAGCAGGGTGGCCATCCCCGAGGTGCTCAGTCCAGCTGCTTAGATAGGTAGGCTACTGGGTGGTGCCATGAATCTAGAATCTGAGTTAAGACCCCCATAGCCCTTCCCTTTTGCTTATGAACACACAGGAAGAAGGGTTTAGTTACATCTGGCAGTCCTAAGGCGGAGGCCCTAACTAGAGCTGTTTGGATTGCATTAAATGCTTTTTGTTGCTCAGGTCCAGATGAAGGGTTCCCTTCCCCTCCTTTGGTGGCTTCATATAGTGGTTTTGCCATGAGTGAGAAATTTGGAATCCAGATATGGCAAAACCTGGCTGCCCCTAGTAACTCTTACTTGTCATCAGGAGGTTGGGGTTAGAATCCTATGGAGAGCTTTCTTGCATACACTGCCCTTGGCTTATGACAAACCCCAAGTGTGTGATGCTCCTGCAACAAACCTGGGCTTTCTTTCTGTGTACTTTATACCCCGCCTTCCATAGAAGGTAGAGGAGGTCTTGGGTTTCTTTGTGACAATCCTCTAAAGTGGGGGCTGCTAAAAGAAGGTCATACGAGTACTGCAGTAGGACACAGTCTTTATTTGGTGGGGTGTAGGCATTAAGGTCGGATGCTAGGGTCTCACTGAAGATCATGGGGGAATTCTTGAGCCCATGGGGAAGCCTGGTCCCAGTAAGTTGGAAACTTCCCCATTGAAAAGCAAATAAGTGCTGACTGACTGGTGCGAGGTGAAGGCAAATGAAGGCATCTTTTAGTCTAAAACAGAGAACCACGCTGCATTTGGAGCCGATCAGTGAGAGTAGAGTGCATGGCTTTGGTACTACTAGGTGAATAGTTACTGTAGCCTGGTTTATAGCTCGTAAGTCCTGTACTGGCCTGTAATCATAGGAGGTAGATATCCCATCACCAGGTAGCAGCTTTTTCACTGGTAAGAGCGGAGTAAAGGTGACTGACACGGCACCATAATGTGTTTTCTGAGCCATTCTCAATGCTTTTCTATGCCTAGGATAGCTTCTTGGGGTACAGGGTACTGGCACAGCTAGACTGGAGTGGCTCCGGTTTTTAGTTCTACTGCCACCGGAGCATGGTTTATGGCTGGCCCAGGTGGATTATTTTCAGCCCATACTTCTGGAAATTCACTAATTAGCCCTGACAATATGACTTCCTCCACCAGCCTTCAGGACTGCTTTACGGGTCCTTCCATATCCTTAGCAAATAGCCGCCAGTCTTCAGCTTGTGCTACTGTGAGGGCTAATACCACAGCTCTTGGTTGGTTAAAATCTATAGTCAGGTTCCCCTCTGGCTTAAAGGAAATCTGCACTTGTAACTTCTGAAGTAAATCCCTTCCTAACAAAGGGACAGGGCGGCTGGGGAGATACAGGAATTCAGCTGGACCTCCCGCGCTCCAGTAGCACATCTTTTTCACTGGCAGACGAGTCTTTTTCCCGACACTCCTGTAGCCTCAATATGTTTACAATAGCAAAGACCTGGAACCAACCCAAATGCCCATCGACGATAGACTGGATAGGGAAAATGTGGCACATATACACCATGGAATATTATGCAGTCATCAAAAACGATGAGTTTGGGTCCTTTGTAGGGACATGGATGAACCTGGAAACCATCATTCTCAGCAAACTGACAGAAGAGCAGTCAAGATCAAACACCGCATGTTCTCACTCATAGGCGGGTGTTGAACAATGAGAACACATGGACACAGGGAGGGGAGCACCACACACTGGAGTCAGTTGGGGGGAAATAGGGGAGGGACGGCAGGGGGTGGGGAGCTGGGGAGAGATAGCAAGGGGAGAAATGCCAGATGTAGGTGATGGGGAAGAAGGCAGCAAATCACACTGCCACGTGTGTACCTATGCAAGAATTTTGCATGTTCTTCACATGTACCCCAAAACCTAAAATGCAATAAAATAAATAGGGAAAAAAAATAATGATGGTATAAGTTTTAGACAGAGGCCCTACCAGTTTTGTCACCACCAAATGCTCAGCACCTGTGCCTACCATAAAATCTGTTTGTTGTTCCCCTACCTTTACCCTGACCATAGGCTCCTGGGGACTTAGAGAAATGGAGCTCAGTCTGTTTCAGTCCTCATAGCTGTCTCCCCAGCCAAGCCAATTAAGCCTGTATCCTGATTATTTGGGGCCTACTGGCTTGCCACTGGTGGTCTAGGTATTGCATGGGGGCAAAACCGGTGGCTGCATGGCTACTCTCTCTAGGCATTCATCTTTCCACTGTCTTTTCTTCTTGCACACTGCACATTGATCTCTCTAATCTGGGCCAAGTTTCAGACTCCGGCCTGACTACACGTCTTTCACACGCTCTTCCACATCCTCTTGTTACACCAGCTCCTCTCTCATGTAAGGCAGCTGCTAATAAGTATGCCTTTCGTTTTGCCTTGCACCTTGCCTTTCTTTCAGCCTTTCCCTCTCTATTGTAAAACACCTTTGTAGTCACCTGTATGAGTTTGGTAGCATTCTTGCCCTCAAATCTTTCCAGCTTCTGTAGCTCCTGCCTAATGTTTCCTTGTGCCTGGCTGATGAAAACCGTATTCACCATACATTGGTTGGCAGGGGCGTTGGGTCAAATGGAAACTTCTCCATTGAAAAGCAAATAGGGGTTGACTGACTGGTGTGAGGTGAAGATAAAAGAAGGCATCTTTTAAGTCTAAAATAGTGAACCACACAGCATTGGAGGGGACAGTGAGAGTAGAGTGTATGGGTTTGGTACTATTGGGTGAATAGTTACTGTAGCCCGGTTTATAGCTCGTGAGTGCTGTACTGGCCTGCAATCATGGGAGGTAGATATCCCATTGTTGGGTAGTGGCTTTTTCACTGGTAAGAGCAGAGCATTCCAAGGTGACTGACATGGCACCAGAATGCCATGTTTTCCGAGCCGTTCTAGGTGCTTTTCTATGCCTCAGAAGCCAGTATGCTTCACAGAGCCTCTCATGAAATTTACTTGGGCTTTCATCAGGTTTTTGGCAGACCTCTGAGACTTTCCCTATATATTACCTTCTTTTCATCTGGCTTTATCCCATTTAAAAGTGCAGCCCTATATGTTTGTAAGTTTCACAGCCCCTCCCCTTCACCGGGGTCCCACTTAGGAACGATCTGAGAGAACCGTTGCACTGCATATTGCAGGGCATCATTAGTGCTTGCTGGTGCGTTATTTTCTAACCATCGGAGAGCTGCCTGGTTTACTCTCCTGCGCTCTTCTGGATTAAACAATGTTAACAGCAGTTCCAAGCAATTTGGCCAATTAGGGTTATGAGTAGCAGAGGGACTCTATCAGATCCGTGAGCACTTGGGGCTTCTCCGTGAAGGAGGGAGAGTGTTGTTTCCAATTCAGAAGGTCAGCAGTGGAAAAGGGCTGATGGATAAAGATTCTTTGCCCACCACGAATCTGCCCCTGCTCATCTAGTTAGGCTGGTACCCACAGGTCACCGAGAGGCATCTGTAAAGCCTGAGTCCGGCCAGATTGGAGATGACAGGCCACGTCACTCTCTTTTTCTTTCTCTTTTCTTTCCTTATGAGGGGCAGATGCTGAGCTCTTGCTCCCCTCTGAATCTGACTCTACTGAGCCCCTGCATCTAGGTCTGGCACAGCATGAGCTCCTGCTCCTTGGTCTTCCCCTAGCCTCAGGTGTGCTAGGGATGGGTGTATCGGAGTGTAAGGGGATGGAACTTCTCTTTCTTCAGGGGGAGCCTATAAAATTGGTTTCTCTGGTGCCTCTTGCCCTTTCTTTTCTTCCCTTGTGGGCTTGGGTCTGTAGGTTTCTTGGCCTCCTTAGGCTCTACAGTAGGTGACTAGGCAAGGTTGTAACCACTTAGGGCGTGTCTAGGCTACATTTAACCATGAATCAATATATGGAAACTGATCTGGATGCCCTGGCCGTCCTCAGGCTCTGGTTACAACTCTAAACATTTGGCCAATGGTTTTTTTTGGTCTATCGTTCCTTTGGCTGGCCATCCAACCCCAGAGAAAGGCCATTTTAAGTCACACAAGGTCCTTAACTTCTGAGGGTGTAAGGAGGGTGGGGAGGGGGCATCCCAAAGACACTCCCAGCTTCCTCCCAGTTGGAAGAGGTTCTTGGCCCCGGGGGTGCAGTGAGTTTACAGTTCGAATAAATATTGGGAGCGATTTATTAGACAGAGAGAGAGAGAGAGAGAGAGAAAGGCAGTTCCCACGCTGCCATAGGAGTGGATCCAGAGAAAGAATCCCTGTAGGGAGGGAGCAGCGAGATTTTAACCCTTGAGTTATTCCACCCCCATTCATGTTCTCATCCAATGAGAGGAGTTCTTTCAAATTTCCTCTGGAGTGATTGATCTTTGACTCTGATACCGGATTGGCTACTTTGTCCACAACGGCTCCCCCTCCTCCCAGAGCTTTTGGCAGACTTTTTGGACATAGGAGCCCACTTGGGTTTCTCTACCTAGCCCTCGCGCGTGGGAAATCCAGAGGAAGAACTTTACCTTCTGAATGGAGGCGTGGAGCCAGGAAACGCATCCGGGAAGAGAAGGTTTTCTTTAACACAGTCCCTCAAGGGGGCAATTTAACTCCATAGTCTCCTGGGAAGCCTTTCTTAAAGTTCTTTAACATGCACTCTAGTGGTGTGGGGTTTGACTCTTTTCCTTCCATTCTCCCACAGAAGCGCACTCTCACAGACTTTCACTTCGGGCTGATTACCGTCTCTTGTTGCGGGAGTTTTCAGATTGCTGCTTAGCTAGGAGAGTACCACGTTCCCGCCACGGTCAGCTGCACCTGCGTCCTGTCAGCCCCATGCGGTTAGCCCCTAAAAGATTAGCCCTCACTCCGGAGCACGCAGTCCACCTAAGGGACCTGCCTCTGCATGCCCTGCGTTGGCGTCTCCTGGAACCGTCTCTTTCACACACTTCCACACTCCTCCCCGCTTTCCCATTTTCCTCTACAAACTGTCTTAATAAGTCACCCCTGTTCCGTGTGCCGGTGGGGATGTGAGTTTCATCCAAACCAGCCAGCCGCTCTCACTTCCCCCAGCCTTTCTGGGTTGGATTAATATTCACTTCTCGGGAATTGCTCAGACCCCCCTTCCACCCTGTTGGGGCGGGCTTTTATTTCTTTTCCTTTTTTTTTTTTTTTCTTTTGGGCCCTAAATGCCTTACCGTAATTCCTGAAGTACGTTGGTCCTGGAGATCATCCTGCAGCCCCTTCCAAGGTTCCAATGCACTGTCTGGGAGTGGATGCTGGGGTGTGGGAGAGCCGGCCTCCTATCCGGGCTAAAGTTCTCCCCGTGGTGCCTAGGGTTGTGGGTCCTCCCCTCCCCCAGTCTGGGGCCTTGGTCCCACAAGCAAAGGAGACAGTAAGACTGCCATCTCCGGTTCCTGTTCAGGCACCAGAAAATGTAGCAGGAAATCCAAGATCTGCAGAGACTGATGAGGTTGCAGGTGGATTTTATTTAACATGATCATGGGCTCAGTGGAATCGTTTCCTAATTCTGAGCAAAGCACAAAGAAAATGGGGTGCCTTTATGCGCCTACTTGGTACAGGATGACGAAGCAGGAGGCAGGTTTACAGAAGCCAAAACAAAGAGAAATCAACTCGTGGCATGTCTTGTGATGTACTTTACATTTGAAAAATATAACGTCTTGAGAAACACATTCCACAGTTTGAGTTTATTTGCTTTGTGACCTTGCAGCTGGTCAGCAAGAGAAACAGGAATTTCTAGATGCCTGGGAACTTTGCTAAGAATGTGGGGAGGATAGATAAGGTTAAATGGATTACAGAGCTGGGGAAGTATTAAATTAAACAGCACACAACACAGCAAAATTTATTATATAGCAACTACAAATTACAAGGTTTTGTTTTTACTTTTATTGCTATTATTTAATTCTCTTCTTCAGTCCCAGCTACTAGTGAGGCCGAAGCAGGAGAATCACTTGAACCCAGGAAGCAGAGGTTGCAATAAGTCAAGACTGTGCCACTAAACTCCATCCTGGGCCACATAGTGAGACTCTGTCTCAAAAGCAAAAAAAAAAAAAAAAAAAGAATTGTGTTGCCTTTATCCTGTGGGATCATGTGACACCAGTGCCTGTGTGGGACATTACCACATATCTCGAAGTTAGGAAGATCATCTAAGGTCAACTGAATCACTTACTTCTCCACCTAGAATGGCCTGCTTCTCTTTGCCCCCAGTTGTCTGTAGGCCATGAAACAGCTTCTATTAGGCCAGGTCTAAGCAAATCATGCTTACAAAGGAAGATGGAAGAGGTGATCTGCTTCGTTTGCAACATGTAGGATTGGTGCGGACTACAGGCAACGTAGAAATTTTTAGGATTGGTCATTCTTAGGAAGGGGCATACCCATTGAGTACAGGAGGAGGAAGGCCATGTGTCTGGGGATTCTGATCCTAATAGGATGACTGCTTAAGGTGACTATATAAACCCAATCATAATGCTGTGCCTCCTTTGAGGCTTTCTCAATCTTGTAATTAGATGAGAAGTTACTTTTTTTATTGAAATTATATCAGCTATCCTCCAGATTCTAGGCTAGTTTTATAGTTGCTTTTTTTTTTTTTTTTTTTTTT
>NW_016107321.1:10532053-10538989 GCF_001604975.1 Cebus imitator
AAGAGACAGGGTCTTGCTATGTTGCCCAGGCTGGAGTATAGTGGCTATTCACAGGTGTGATCCCCCTACTGATCAGCACGGGAGTTTTGACCTGATCCATTTCTGACCTGGGCCGGTTCACCCCTCCTTAGGCAACCTGGTGGTCCCCCACTCCCGGGAGGTCACCATATTGATGCTGAACTTAGTGTGGACACCCAATGGGCATAGCACACTACAGCCCAGAACTCCTGGACTCAAGTGATCCTCCAGCCTCAGCCTCCTGAACAGCTGGAACTATGGGCACGCGCTACCGCACCTGGCTAGTTGTTGTTTTTTAAACATTTAAATTTATTTATTTTTTTAGAGACTTGCTATGTTGCCCAGGGTGGTCTCAAACTCCTGGGGTTAAGTGATCCACCTCCCCTAGCCTCCAAAGTGCCGGGATTACAGACATGAGCCACCCTGCCCAGCCCTTGTCATTGTATAGTTTAGTTTAGGTTTTTGCTTATATACTGTGTGTCTGTTTCATGGAGATGGAAGGATAAGAGTCATTAGTTTTCCAAGTCTGAGCAGTGTGATGTCAGTATTGACTAGAGTGGGCTACAGTATTATATTAATACTTCAGATACTCTTTGAATACTATCACTGTATTTATGACTTTCTCTTTAGATGACTCTTCCCTTTTGTTAACATTTGGTTTGACAGAGGCAACTTGAGTTTGGATAAAAGTTTTACATGCTGTGGTAGGCAGATTTCTAAGATAGATCCTTTTGATTATCCGCCTCCCAGAATTTACATCTTGTGTAATTCCCCTCCTCTTGTGTGGAGATTAGACCAAGTAACTTGCTTTTAACAAATCAGTCGTGGCAAAAGCGATAGACTGTCACTTCTGTGATTAGGTGACAAAAGTGACTTCCATCTTGCTCTCACTCAACTCTCTGTCATTCTCTTTCACTTCTTTTGCTAATGAAGCCAGCCACCATGATATGAAGCTGCCCTAAGGAGAAGTCCACATGGCAAGGGACTGAGGGTGGCCTCCAGGCCATAGGTAGCATTGAACTGACACCCCCAGTCCAATCGCCCACAAGAAACTGAATCCTACCCACAACTAAATGAGTGATCTTAGAAGAGCTTTTTTCCCTCATTGAGCCTTGAGATGGCTGCAGTTCCAGCCCACACCTGATTGCAGCCTTGTAGGGAATTTTTAGCTGGACCACCAGCTAACCTGGGCCCAGATTCCTCACCCACAGATACCATGGGATAATAGATGTTTGTTGTGTTAAGCCACTACGTTTTGGTGTGATTTGTTAAGCAGTGAAAGGTAACCGATGCACATGCTGATATTTTAGCTATGACGTTTGGAAGCTTGCGTTGGTCATGAGCCCATTTCTAATGATTTAGTTTCTTTGCTTTGAGAGCAGAATATAAATATAGTGAGACTGTATTCATTTCCCAAGAAGGTATAGAAAAACAAGAAGCTGGTGTTGACAGGGGAGACTGGGAGGACAGGAGTGTGTTTGTAATGAGATTGTAATGAGATGGAATATCTCTAACTTTCAACTGTCATTTTTCTTTTCCAGTGTGGGAAAGAAAAGTTTTGAAGTCAGAGACTCTTCTATGTGTACTGCAAAAGATGGCAGGCTTAGACTTATTTTTATCTTAAAATAATTTTTACAAATGTATCTGTACCCTCTGTTTATTAGAGCATCAGGAGCAATTTGGAAAGGAGGAAAGAGGGAAATTTGAAGGAAGATTGAACCTAAAGAGGTTCAAGCGGCATGTCACCCAAACATGCTAAGAATGACTCTGCAAATCATCTCACCCTCCACTGTAAATGAACATCCTTGCCTCCAAAACAAGAAAGCAGAGCCTTGTACCATTTCGCACATGTGCTCTGCAAATGAATACACCAGGTAGTGCTTAGCAATCAATGAAGTCAGGCAGATGGGGTGTGCTTGCCTTGCATGTACTGTGTCCTGGATATGGGCATCAAGGAAGGGCTTGATAACAATGAGAAGGAAGAACAGTAGGATTGAGGAAGTGGAGATGACACTTCCTCTTCTTTCGAAAGAGCTTAACTCTCTGATCAGCTTCAAATGTTAGTTCTGCGTTGACGGCACCTCCAGAGCTGAGGCTGCTTTGAGTAGAATCCTCAAGCTTAGCCTCAGAGTACTATGAGTCTTCGGATTCCAGGAATAAAGAGACCACTCTTGGATTTACTCTCTGTGTTGCATGTAAGTAACATCACTCTTTGGCTGATGTGTGAGAGGTAATTGCTTGACATATCAAGATGGCAAAGCAATGGATACTCCAGCGCTTTCCTTAGAGTAGTGAGGTAGGAAGTATGGCTTTGGGGATATGATGTTTGCTTGACTCTCTGTAATCTGGGAAACCAGGTGCTAAAGATTCTCTAATTCTGTGAAAGCTTTGGAAGAGGAGAGAGGTGTGTACTCCCTCTGCTTTTCTTTTTCTTAAATGGGTGTTGTCTTGATAGGTGTTTGGACCGCAGACCACAGGTTTGATTTAGAAAAGCACAATTCAATGTGTGTTTGGGTTCTGAGGAGTTCATTTGGAGAAGCGCTCTGTGGCCGCCCTCTTTCGAGAAAGCATGTTCTTTGTGGGGGAGTTTCCTTTGCATGGAGGCAGCTGGAGGGGATTTTACACTTTGATGAAGGTCTCAGGCTCAACAAAATATCTCTGGTATGAAAATGAAAGCTAGGTGTTGTTGGTTCAGAGGCTTTTAGTAAGGGTGTCTGGGGCACTTGATTTTTCTTTGCTGGGGTATATGTGAAAGAATTTAATGATAGGAGTCAGAATTATAACCCACTGAAGTATCTGACTACAGCAGTGACTTTATTAGTCTTGAGTGGCCTGTATGTTCCTAGTGCTGTCCTTGACATTGTATAGTAGGAGTACATAAAGTCTAATTTCTATCCAGTTATTTATTTTATGTAGAAAATAGAAGCAGAGGGCTGAGCATGATGGCTCATGCCTGTAATCCAAGTACTTTGGGTGATCAAGGTGAGAGGATCACTTGACGTCAGGAGTTTGAGACCAGCCTGGGGGCAACATAATAAGACCTCATCTCCATGGGGAGAAAAAAAGAAAAAGAAAATAGAAATAGAAGGCCAGGCATGGTGGCTCAGCCTGTAATCCAAGCACTCTGGGAGGCTGAGGCGGGTAGATCACCTGAGGTCAGGAGTTTGAGACCAGCCTGGCCAACGTGGTGAAACCCTGTCTCTACTAAAATTACAAAAATTAGCTGGACGTGACAGCATGTTCCTGTATCCCAGCTACTTAGGAGGCTGAGGCAGGAGAATTGCTTGAACCCGGGAAGCAGAGGTTGTAGTGAGTCGAGATCGCGTCACCACTCCAGCCTGAGTGACAGAGCAAGACTCTGTCTCAAAAAAACAAACAAAAAAGAAAATAGAAACAGAAAGAACACACATTTTTTTCTGCTCACATCATGCAAGCAAGGAGGAAAAGGTAAGTTTGTAAGCTTGTGTATGTGTTGATGAACTCATTCTTTAATTTACCTTTTAATTTCCTTCCATTCCTCTCTTTATAAATCAAGTGTCTTTTCTGGAGTGGGTCCATGCATGAACTATTTCAGGCAAACTGTGTTAAGCAAATATACATCATCAGAGTATGGAAATAGGAAGTTCTTTCCTGCGGTAGTTTGCTGTGGCAATAAGAGATAAGAAATTACTTCATGACTATTGCCTGAGACTTTCCTTTTGACTCGTGTATCCTTTTGAACAGCTCACTTCTGCTTTCCATCGAGCTTGGAGGCTCTGCAGTGGGAGCTCATCATTGAAGTCCAGGTTGACAATTTGCAAGTAGGTCTAATGTGGCAAATTGTGTGTGTGTGTGTGTGTGTGTGTGTGTGTGTGTGTGTGTGAAGAAAAATCCTAAAAATCAAGCTTTTTAGTCCTCAAGATAATCCTGCAAATGGAGAGGTTACTTGTGCTCCCAAGTGCTCAGAACAGTGCCTGCTCTCGGGAATATTTGTTGAATGAATGAATAACTGGGATAATTCATAAAATGAATGTGGTAGGAAAGCCATTGCTTTATCTCTGTTGCTCAGGCACTTTAAAAAGTAAAGATAAGGTCCGGGCGTGGTGGCTCCCATCTGTAATCCCAGCACTTTGGAAGGTCAAAATGGGCAGATCACAAAATCAGGGGTTCGAGACCAGCCTGACCAACATGGTGAAACCCGTTCTCTACGAAAAGTACAAAAATTATCTAGGGGTGGTGGCACATGCCTGTAATCCCTGCTGCTCTGGAGGCTGAGGCAGGAGAATCGCTTGAACCTGCTAGGTGGAGGTTGCACTGAGCTGAGAATGCACCATTGCACTCCAGCCTTGGTGACAGAGTAAGACTCTGTCTCAAAACAAAAAAAAGTGAAGGTTAGAAAAGGTCAGAGTGAAGCAAGAAAGGAGAATATGAAGGTGTGGAATAAAGAAAGGGTGTGTAGAACAGAGATCAGAAAGAATTTCTAGATCAGGAAAGTGAAAGAGGTGGCAATAAGAGGGGCTGGTGTTGGAAGTGGCCGTGGTGATGGTGGAAATGACGGTGGAGATGGTGGAGGTGGTTGTGGAGGCGGTGGTGGAGGTAGTAATGGAGTTGGTAGAAATGGTGGATGGAGTGGCAGAAGTAATGGTGAACGTGATGATAGAGATGGTGGAGGTGGTGGTGGAGGAGATGGTGGAGGTGGTGGTAGAGATGGCAGAAGTGATGGCAGACATGGTGGAGGTGGTTGAGGAGGTGATGGTACAGATGGTGGAGATGGTGGTTGGAGGTGAGGGTGGTGGAGGTGATGGTGGAGGTAATCATGGGAAGGTCAATATAACTTGGCCAAGAGAAAACACAGTTTGGGGGTCAGACATATCTGTTCAAACTCTGTCTCTCAACCTATAAAGTGGTGACTATAACATACTGACTTTTTGGGTGGTTCTGTGAGGGTCAAAAATATGATTGCAGACTGAGGCGGCAGCTGGCCAGGTGAGGAGGGTGGGACAGGGGTAAAAAAAAATGATTACATTAAATGGCACTTATCAATATCAGTTTTCAAGTTGCCACAGCCACACTGAAACATTTAATCACTTTTTATCTTTTATTCTTTATGCTTTGTGGTATTTTCTAAATTTTGTAAAATGAAAGTGAGTTTTTAAAAGAATCATTAATTTAAAATAAAATTACAAGCCTAGTTATCAGAATGGTTAAACTCATGGTGGTATATAAGGAAATTTCATCAATAAAATAATATTTATAGAAATATTCTCATGATGTAATGCTAAGTCAAAAAAGCAGGAAGATAACTTTTTCAGCTATGTAAAAATACTGCAGAGAAGCAAGATTTGGGTGAAATGTGGTAAAGTTATTATATGAATAGGTTTATGGCTCAGGGTTTTTCTTTGTACTTTTACTCTATATTTTTTCCTCAGATTTTTCATTAGTGAAACATACCTGAACTATTTTAATGATTGAAAGGAAAACAAATGTTGAAAGAAAATAAATAGGCTGGGTGTGGTGGCTCACACCTGTAATCCCAGCACTTTGGGAGGCTAAGGCAGGCAGATCACCTGAGGTTAGGAGTTCAAAACCAGCCCAGCCAACATGGCAAAACCCTGTCTTTATCAAAAATACAAAAATTAGCTGGGTGTGGTGGCAGGCGCTTGTAATCCCAGCTACTCCAGAGGCTGGGGCATGAGAATCTCTTGAATCTGGGAGGCAGAAGTTGCAGTGGGCTGACATCATGCCACTGCGCTCCAGCCTGGGCAATGTTGAGTGAGACTCCATCTCAAAAAAAAAAGAAAGAAAGAAAAAGAAAAATGAACAAAAATTTAACCCTCCTTAAATCTTCCACCAACAGGACAATAAAAGCACTGTTTTAGTCATAGTGTGCTAAAGTTTGTGGTTCATTGCAGCCTAAGAAATGATACTTAAAATTTATGTTATTGGCTGGGCGTGGTGACTCACGCCTGTAATCCTTACACTTTGGGAGGCTGAGGCGGGTGGATCACCTAAGGTCAGGAGGTTGAGACCAGCCTGACCAACATGGTGAAACTCTGCCTCTATTAAAAATACAAAAATTAGTCACGTGTGGTGGCACATGCCCGTAATCCCAGTACTCAGGAAGCTGAGGCAGGAGAATCACTTTAACCCAGGAGTCGGTGGTTGCAGTGAGTTGAGATCGAGCCACTGCACTCCAGCCTAGGTGACGAGCAAGATTCCATCTCAAAAAAAAAAAAAAAAAAGAAAAGAAAAGAAAAAGAAAGTTTATGTTATTTAGTCTTTGTAGGGGAATCCCCTTTAAGAGTAAGACTGGGGCAGAATCATAGAATCATGTGTCAACTCTGAAGTAAGAAAAAGGAAATATGGTCCCACTGGGTCTCGCTGGTCTGATTAATTCCTAGAATGACATGAAAATTGGTTATTTTCTCTGGATGATTTAAAACTGCATCTAAACCTGAGTTTGATGACTTCCTAGCAAATTCAATAGTCCATTCATCAGTTATTCCTTCTAAGCTAAATTTAGATCTCCCAGTATGAGAGTAATTCATTTTTTAGGGAATGTTCCCATATCTCTATCATCTTGGTATGTATGGGGAGAGGTCATGAAAACATTTTTGTAGAGTCACAGATTATTTTGTAGAGTCAATAATTATTATTCCTGTTGTTAGAATCTCGGCCCTGCCCCCTCACAGTGCCAGCAGGTCACCGTGGAGTCCCTTATCAGAGACTTAACCAAAATAAAATATTTTGGCTTGTAGCTATTGAAAAGGATCTTCTGTCTTTGTCTTAGAATCAGTCTTTGTCTTAGAAAGGAGAGATAGTGGCCGGGCGCGGTGGCTCAAGCCTGTAATCCCAGCACTTTGGGAGGCCGAGGCGGGTGGATCACGAGGTCAAGAGATCGAGACCATCCTGGTCAACAGATCGAGACCATCCTGGTCA
>NW_016107321.1:10539169-10548773 GCF_001604975.1 Cebus imitator
AAAGGAGAGATAGTTGGCAGCCAAAGAGGCAGAGGGCTGAACAAACGTGAGCAAAGGCAGGCCTCCCAGACTGACACAGAGATTGAAATAGAAGTGGCTGAAAAGTGAAAAGTGAGCCAGCTTACACTCACCCCAAAATTACTAGGACGTGGATGAGTCTTTCAAAGGAAGTCTGAATAAAAAATGACTAGATTATCAAGGAAAACTAGTTCAAATTAGAAATGAAAGAATTAATCAAACAAACAAACAAAAACCCAGCATGCAATAGGCATTGAAATAGAAATAGCAGCATGATAGGATTCCCAACAGAATCTATAGCATCTTCTGAATATTTCATATGTGGAGTGCTGAATAAAAACCAGTGATATTACTGAGCACTTGCTAGGTTCCAGCGCTGTGATCTGCACTTTTATTTGTACCTTTTACTTTACATTTACTTTTAGTTATATTTACATTTATGATTTCTTTTTTTTTTTTTCTTCAACTTTTATTTTAAGTTCCAGGGTACATGTGCAGGATTTGCAGGTTTGTTATATAGGTAAATGTGTACCATGGGGTTTGCTGCATAGATCAACCTATCATCTAAGAATTCAGCCCAGCATCCATTAGCTATTCTTCTTGGTGCTCTCTTTCTCTCCCCCCAACCCCCACAGGCCTCAGTGTGTGATGTTCCCCTCCCGGTGTCCATGTGTTTTCATTGTTCAGCTCCCACTTGTAAGTGAGAACATGCGATATTTGGTTTTCCTGACCCTGCGTTAGTTTGCTGAGGATAATGGCTTCCAGCTCTATCCATGTCCCTGCAAAGGACATCATCTCATTCCTTTTTATATGATTTCAGCCACTTCTTAAAATAGTTCTGGGAAATAGTACTATTGTTATCTGTATGAAACTGAAGCTTAGACAGGTCAAGTACCCTGCCTCAAACCACCACAATCAACAGGGGAGAGGGATTCAAATCCAGATCTTTGTGTCTCTGAGCCTGTGATCTAACTGCCATTCTATACATTACATTGTTTTCATATATGTTAAAGTTTTTGTTATAGAAATAGTGATTTGAGACCAAGAACTAGGAGATGAAGGGTGAGTCTGAGCAGAGCACATTTGCTCTACTTTGAAATTGCCCAAGTGAAATTCTTTTCTACTTCCTTAGTGAGGAGCAGTGGAAAGGAATTGTTCTCTTTTCCAGGGAACTGCCTGTGCCTTGACATGATTGCACATCCATGGTTGTCTTCTTAGGCAGTCAGGTGATAGCATGTAGGAAATGCTTCCAGCCAGCAGGGAACAAAAGAGGCCTGGGGGGACCTCAGAACCATCCCTGGGTAGTTCGCAACCACAGTCGAGATATGTTACTGTTCTGTCACCACAAGGATCCCTCAAGCTACTCTTTCACGACAATACCCAATCTAATTAAAAAATATCCAATTTCCATTTTGAGTATAATTGGACTCATGTTGATGGGGCTTTCTATTATGCTCAGCTTTTTAGTGGGAATGCTGCAGATCGAAAGATTAGGAGAATTGAGTGTCCTGCCTGTGGTATATCATAGTTTTGTGCTACAAGCAAGCATTTAAATTCTCCACGCTTGAATTTTCTCACCTATAAAAGTTGAGATAAAAATACTGAACCAGACCAGATGTGGTGGCTGATGCCTGTAATCCTAGCACTTTGGGAAGCCGCGGTGGGAGGATTGCTTGAGGCCAGGAGTCAAAGACCAGGCTGGGCAATATAGTAAGATCCCATCTCTACAAAAATAAAAAATGTGACCAGGTGTGGTGATGTGTGTCTGTAGTCCCAGCTACTCAGGAGACTGAGGCAGAAGGATCTCTTGAGCCTAGGAATTTGAAGTTGCAGTGAGCTATAATTGTGCCACTGCTGTAGAGCCTGGGCAACAGAGTGAAAAAAAACAAAAAACTAACCAATTGCTTTGATGTATGGGCCAAAGGAAAGTAAGTGTATATACTTAGAAGAAAACAGAAGTATTATAAACCAACGGAGCCCTTCTAGGAAGCTAATACAGAAGGTAAGGAATGAAAGTAATTTTAAGTGCTAGTAATAAACTCATCTATATTGCTGGCAATCACTTCTAAGGACCAAATTGAACATGACTCATTTCTATGAAGTTAACTTGTGGCATTGGGCCTCAAACAGTAGAGTCACTTTATCATTGAATGGGAGTGAATAAAAACACTACACAATGAGACATTTGCAAAATGAAAATCAGCCTATTGCGAAATCTATAAATGGGCTTCCTTTCATAAATGGAGTCTAGATAGTGATTCCAAATTATTATGACAATTTGTTTACTTTCTAGATATGGAACATTAGTGTCTGTTTGGGCGGGGGGATAATTACTTACCTCAGTTTACATTGAAAGAAAAGTTCAAATATTCTGAATAGGAAAATGATGCAATGTGATGGAACTTTGATCCAAATGGAATCGAAGGCTGCAATCTAGGTGTACAGCAGGTGAAAAGTTCTCAATAAATGGATGTTAGATCATTTTAATGGTTCATCTATAATTGTTGATCACTTTGATCCATAAATTTAGTCTGGTACCGGCATAAGTACTTTAATGGCAGCATAAATAGCCAGGATTTCAAGCATATTCTTGAGTTTCGTTGTAACGTAAGAATCTCTTAAATCCCCTTTTGAGCAGGATTTGAATTACTCTAATTCCTATGACATGATTATCCCTAGCAGGACAATATTCTTTTAAGAGGTAAACATCATTATAGAAAGCTAATTCATTTAATCTGGGCAAAACTAAAAATATCTTTTTCCTCCTTCTCTTAATTGGTCCATATTTAATTTTCTTTAGACTTGTTAATTTTATATCATCTTTTTCTAAATATGCGATAGAAATCTGTGACTGGATAGACTTTTTTCAAATTTGGACAGGGTAGTTCTTTTTTTCCTGACTATTGTGAAGGAAACTGCATTCTTGGTAGTTTTATGCACTGATCTCTAATGCCAGAGAGGAATAGAACATTGAACTACTTATAGGCAAATGTACATATACTAATAGAGACTGAACCTTAGTCTAACACATGAAAATAGTTCAGGCACAGTGGCTCATGCCTGTAATTCTAGCACTTTAAGAAGCTGAGGTATGGGGATCACTTGAAGTCAGGAATTTGACCCATCACTTTTGGAGGCTGAGGTGGGAAGATCACTTGACCTCAGGAGTTTGAGATCGGCCCAAGCAACATATAGCAAGACCTCATCTGTACTTAAAAATATATATATATATATATATATATATATATATATATATATATATATTAGCTGAGTATGGTAGAGAGTGCCTGTAGTCTTCGGCTACTCGGGAGGTGGAGGCAGGAGGATCACTTGAGTCTGAGAGACTGAGGTTGCAGAAATGGATGATCACACCACAGTATTCCTGCCAGGGTGACAGAGAGTGATCCTGTCTCAAAAAAAGAAAGAAAGAAAGAAAGAAAGAAAAGAAAAGAAAAGAAAGAAAGAAAGAAAGAAAAGAAAAGAAAAGAAAGAAAGAAAGAAAGAAAGAAAGAAAGAAAGAAGAAAGAGAAGAAAGAGAAAGAAAGAAAGAAAGAAAGAAAGAAAGAAAGAAAGAAAGAAAGAAGGAAGGAAGGAAGGAAGGAAGGAAGGAAGGAAGGAAGGAAGGAAGGAAGGAAGGAAGGAAGGAAGGGAAGAAATAGATAAAGTAGAAAAATACAAACCTCTGAGAAAGAAAAAAAGATGAAAACAACTCAAAACACTTCCCAGGAGCCTTAATTTAATATTCTTCACTCCTATAGAATATAATTCTGTGTGAAGTGTCACAGCTTATCCAAAGATGAGCTGCACTTATACAAAGTTGTGTTTTAAGGAGAAAACCTTTAATTATTTGAAAAACTAAGCAAACGGCTATAAACATGAAAACCATACTTTTAGGCTACTTGTTTATGATTATTCTGTTTGGATTGCTCAGACTACAGCACACTATTGGGTAAATCTGTAATAGTTTTAGGACTGATGAGAATATATATAATCTCATCAATTTCTTGAACATACTTGAAGATTCTGCTATTCTAGCAAAATTAAATGGTTACAGCAGGAACATTGTATTTATTTACTGGGAGTACAAGTCATTTGTAACAGCTTTGTTCTCTCCACCAATTAAAAGCCTGAAGCAAATGATATTAAAGGCCTTATTTTCTGGTTTCTTGTTAAGCCACAAATCCCAACTCTTTTCCATCCTGACAAACAATAGTCAAAGAGTTGTTCCTACTAGTGATTGTGAATGCTAACCATATAATATGATCAGGACCCACTTATGAATATTCAACATTCACCAAGCACTTATTGAGTACCTAATGTTTTCCACGCAATGTGCCAGGTATTTCATTATAGTTAAATGGACGAGTTCACTTTTGAAATTCCCCTGGAATCATGTGAATTAGTGTCGTCTCTTGGTTAGACTCAGTTATAGCCAGTCTATCAAAGAGAAGCGTCTGAACTTGAACTCTCTTGGTCAAATACGGTCACAGTTTCCAGCTAGAGCTGGGTTTTTACTCTGGAACACAGCTACCAGCGTTTTCTGCACTTGAAGTTTCAACTTGATTAATCAACTAGAGCAGCTTTTGTGTAGGTAATGAGGACTTGAGGGAGGGACTGTTGAGCAAGGTTTGAGCCAGGCACTTGAGTACTATTTAGTTCGATTTTGTGAACACTCACAAACATTCCAAAGTTATGCACAAATTGGTCGCCTTGAGAGGAATGCTGGAGTCCCAGATATTCTGAGCTGAGAAGCCAGCACAGGGAGAGAGACACCAAGTCACCAAAACACAGTAAGTGGGCTGAGCATTGAAGACTCAGCAACTCCTGACTGCTTTGAAGTGACTTTGCTTTCACGCTGGCATTAGCTGTAGTGACAGGGTCCTAGACATGGGGTGTAGTAGCTTCTACTGTACATTGCATGCTCCTTGTGTTCTGTGCATTGGGAGCAAGTTAGCAAGCAATCCCCCCATCGATCTGAATGGACTTCAGATATTGAGTACCAAACCACCCCTACTTTCAATAAGCTCATGTTTCTTATCATCGCAGAGGTGGCCTTTTGCCAATGGATGGATGCTCCTGGCCCGTGAAACATTCTAGACAGCCTGGGACTTTCTAGGCCGTAGGAGCCATTGAGGTGAGCATTACATCAAGGCAGAAAATAGAGTCCCACAGGACCCCTTGTTTCTGTCGGTTGGTGCATAAGTAGTTTTTAGTGGCAAAACCTGCAACTACTTTTGCACCAACCTGACAATTACAGCTCCTTCAACAGGCCACACAGGGCTTCCCCAGCCCCTGTGGCTGTGTGACAAAGGGCAGTAACATGTGCTGTCCTCTTGCTGTCTACAAGGGACGGTGTAAAGGCTTTATATTCATTATCTAATTTTTAAATCAAATAGCTCTAGGAGGTGCTTTTATGATTAACTAGTTCCCTTTTTCTGATAAGAAAACACAGGTTCACAGAACTTCAAACCTGGCTTCAAACTTATTTCCTTATAGGAATATAAGGAAATAGGTTCCTTATAGGAATATATGTGTGTGTGTGTATATATATATGTGTGTGTATACACACACACACACACACACATATTCCTATAAGGAACCTGTATACACACACACACACACACACACACATATTTCCTTAAAGGAATACACACTCATATTCCTATAAGGAAAAGAAAGCTACATGCTACATAATTTCTTCTTTTTGGATAAGGTTGCTTTGTGCTCATCCACCTTTCTCTTCATTCCTGGAGCTGAGAATGTGTGTAATCCAACTCCAGTGAGGCCAGAGGAAGCTTGTTGGGGTGGATAATAATTTTTGGAGTGCTTAGCCCAGATTTTCCTGAGCCTTGAGGAAAATCTCATTCCCAAAGACACTTCCAGATCAAAGCTGAGAAGAGTTGGGGTTGAGGTTGATGGAGCATTCATTTCTACGAATTTAGATTGAAAAGGGGAAGGAAACAGAGATTAAAACATAGAAAGGTAGACTTTTGAGATGGTGTGCTTGGATAGGGATACAGCCTGGCTCTGTGTCCCACCCAAATCTGATCTTGAATTGTAATCCGAATTATAATCCCCACATGTTGAGGGAGGGAACTTGTGGGAGGTAATTAGATTATGGGGGTGGTTCCCCATGCTGTTCTCATGATCTTGAGTGAGTTCTCACGAGATCTGATGGTTTTATAAGGGGGTTCCCCTCCTTTGCTCTGCACTTCTCTCTCATGCTGCTATGTGAAGAAGGATGTGTTTGCTTCCCCTTCCACCATGATTATAAGTTTCTTGAGGTCACCACGGCCATGCAGAACTGAGTCAATTAAACTTCTTTCCTTTATAAATTACTGAGTCTCAGGTATTTCCTCATAGCAGCATGAGAATGGACTAAAACAGAAAGTCTACCCATTCTTTCTAATTATAAGACCAGAAAAAGTTCCTCAATAAAAGAAAAGACTAGTATATGCTAAACTAGAAAAAAGGAGGGAAGAAATAATCTCTTTAGGCAAACACTTTGAATTCAACCTCTAGTAAAATTTGTTACCAACTTTCTTGCTATTTATAGCTTAAATTTTTTGAAAAAAGTTATTTTTCCTTAGTACACATAGAATGCATTTTATTGCCAATGATACAGATAAGCAAGAAGCAGATAAATACTTTCATGATCCTATAACTTTGAAATAATTATAGTTAACATTTTGGTGTAAAATCTTCAACGTTTTTGAAATTTTTAAAAATATACATGTGAGGCCAGGTGCAGTGGCTCACACCTCTAATCCCAGCATTTTGGGACATTGAGGTGGGCAGAGGACATGAGCTCAGGAGTTTGAGAACAGCCTGGGAAACATGGTGAAACTGTCTCTACCAAAAAGTATACAAAAAATTAGGTGTGGTGGTGTGTGCCTGTGGTTTCAGCTTCTTGGGAGGCAGAAGTGGGAAGATTGCTTGAGCCTGGGAGGTGGAGGTTGCAGTGAGATAAGATTGCACCACTACACTCCAATCTGGGTGACAGAGTGAGGCCCCCATCTCAAAAAAAAAGTGTGTATTTACAAAAAAAAAAGTGTATTTTAATTTATTAAAACCATATTCCTAACACATATATATATTTTAGATATAATAACTTACCATTTAGGGGTACAGTAGCCAAAATTTTTGAATGGATAAGAGAAGAGATTTCTTTATGATAACTGACTATAGGAAAGCTCAGATATTCAGAATTAGCAAATACTGTGAAGAATTGACAAATCTAACAAGTTTTCAACCAAAAAATGATCAACAGTCACGTAAAACAAAAGAAAGCAGAGGTTAATGAAAGAGCAAATAGTGGTTGGGGCATGTTTTGGGAGGTGTCAAGCAGGTGGCAACAGCTCCCTTTTGGAAAGAGGATTATTCTCAATTGGCTTGCATTTATTTGCAATTTTATTTTGGTGCTTTGTGGTCCCAGAGGCTAGCAGGGCTCTGATCGCCATGTGTTTTTAAGCTTGTCAGTATCATCACACGTACAAAATTTTTGAGTTATCTGACTGTAAGAAAGACGTCTTAAGCCTAGAATTTCTGTTCAGTCCCTTGAGACATTCATCCCGATTCAAATATTTGTGTAAAATTTTTTCTGTATTAGGCACTGTGAAGAATACAAATATTAGAAAATAATAGTTACTGCATTATTAAAACTACTAATATTAATAATTCTAATAAATATTAGAAAAATAATAATTACTACAAATATATTACTAATTTACAGTGACAACAAAACACACACACTAAACATTAAACAAAAGAACTGGCCGGGCACAGTGGCTCACGCCTATAATCCCAGCACTTTAGGAGGCTGAGGTGGGTGGATCACCTTAGGTCAGGAATTTGAGACCAGCTTAGACAACATGGTGAAACCCCAGCTGTACAAAAAATATTAAAATTAGCTGGCTGTTGTGGCATGCACCTGTGGTCCCAGCTACTTGGAAGGCTGAGTCGCTTGAACCCAGGAAGTGGAGATTGTGCCATTGCACACCAGCCTGGGTGACAGAGTGAGACCCTGTCTCAAAAAAGAACACAAAAAAATCGCCCAAAGTGACACATGATTGTCATGGTGAACAGTGTAGAGAATCAGTAGGCTAACGGAAAGAATGTGATCCAGGAGCCTGTAATTGTAGAGAAAGAAGTTAAATAACATCTTCTGTTCTGTTCAAAAAAAAGAGAGAAGTTTCAGATGTGGGGAGAAGAGAGAGATGACCATGAAAGTCAGAAGGAAAAGCAGGCTCAGAGCTCTCCCCTGGCGCCATCTGTAATGGTGCTTGGTATTTGTGCTCCAGCATATTGGGCACCCCTATAATGGAAGAATCCTGGACCACAAGAGGGGAGATCTTTATGCCACCAGTGGTTAAATAAATGAACATGGGGTTCTTTTCTTCATGTCTTAGTTTCTCCATTTGTGATGTGGGTAGCTTCCTATCTCTACATGCCCCAAAGTCATTGGAGTCTCCATGAGATAATGTGTGTGAATGAGATTTTTCAGTTGAAAAATGAGATGTAAGTATCTTTGGTGATAATGCTTTACTGGATATACAGACCGAAGAAAAGCACAAAACCAGGGCGTGAAAGGACAGTGACATAGTCATGACATGGATATTCTCCTATGAGTGGAGGAACACCAGGGCTCTTGTCTCACGTGGATTATATAAAATGACACAGACACATGTGGAGTGGTTTCAAGGAGCAGAGAGTTTAATAGGCGAGAAAGAAGGGAGAAGAAAGAAAGAAGAAGCTCCCCTGTTCAGAGACAGGAGGAGGGAGCTCCAAAGCCAAGAGAGGAGACCCTGAGTGCAGTGGACATCAGCCAGTTTTATGAGGAGGCTGAAGGAGGTGGTGTCTGATTTGCATAGGGCTCAGAGCATTGGTTTGACAAGGCATGTCATTCATGCAGCCTGCAAAAAAACTGGCCCTCCCACCATAGCCTTTTAATATGCAAATGCAGGGCGCCAAGATGTTCTACACACATGAGGATATGTGGGGGCAGCCATGCTGCCAGGCACACGTAGGGGCAAGGGCAAGAGGACAATGGTGGGGATCGCCATGTTGGGTGGACCCAGTTTCTAATGGTCTTCATTTGCATATCAAAGGTTGCCAGCCCAGCTCTAAGAGCCAGGGCTTTCTGCTAGACAAGAAACGTTTCTGGAGCTGCTTTAAAAGAGACAAAAACTTTCCAAGGACCCCTTTTCCTCTTTCTGTGCCTAAAATAATTTCTTAATAACTCCCACAGCAGTCACAACACACCCAGGTCAATGTGAGTAATTTTAGAGACAGAGTGAGTGCGTAACTGGGTCAGATTGGCAGAGGAAAGAAGGCCGGTTGATAGGTTGAGGCCATTGAGACTTCTCTGATCAACATGGAGAAATGATGGGAAGTGAGGAGACTTGGGGAGGAAATGCTTTCCCAGGGAAATGGAGCACTCTGGAATTTTTATGATAGGGAGAGTTTTCATACATTTGTATTTCACCTAATAAAATGGCACATTCCTGAGTTTTATGGGCAAAGCATGATGTTAAATCTTTTAACATCTTCTTTCCACTAATTAAATAGGAGGAAAAGGAAATTTCTA
>NW_016107321.1:10549151-10569393 GCF_001604975.1 Cebus imitator
GGGTAACAAGAGCGCAACTCCGTCTCAAAAAAAAAAAAAAACAAACCTCTTTTATGCCGATAATTGTGCTTAACAGCGGAGACAGAAAGGAATAAGGGAAGAAAATAACAAACAAACAGCCAACCAATATTTCATTTAAGTCTGTGAGATGCTATGCAAATGCTGAAGAGTTATTTACTTCCAATTATGTGGTCACTTTCAAAATAAATGTAATATGATACTGAGAAAAATGTATGTTCTGTGGACCTGGAGTGAAGAATTCTATAAATATTCACAGAGTTTACTTGTTCCAAGTCTGAGTTCAAATCGTAGATGTCCTTGTTAATTTTCTATCTCGTTGATCTGTCAAATATTAACAATGTGGTGTCAAAGTCTCCCACTATTATTGTGTGGGAGTCCAAGTCTCTTTATAAGTCATTAGGAACTTGTCTTATGTATCTGGGTGTCCCTATATTGGGTGCATATATATTTATGATCATTGACTCCTGTTATTGCATTGATCCTTTTACCATTATGTAATGTCCTTCTTTGCGTCTTTTAGTCTTTGTTACTATTAAAGCCTATTTTGTCAGAGACGAAAGTTACAACTCCTGTTTTCTTTCTTTTTTTTTTGCTCTCCATTTGATTGGTAAATCTTCCACCAGCCCTTTGTTTTGAGTCTTTGTGTGTCCTTGCTTATGAGGTTCTGGATACAGCAAACCGATGGGTTTTGACTTTTTATTCAATTTGCCTGTCTGTGTCTTCTATTGGGGCATTTAATCCATTTAAATTTAGGATTAATATTAATATTTGTGAGTTCAATATTGTAATTTAATGCTAGCTGGCTATTTTGCCCATTAGTTGATATAGACTATTATGGAGATAGTCTTTACCTTTTGGTAAGTTTTTGGGATGACTGATACTGGTTGTTCCTTTCTGTGTATAGTGCTTCTTTCAGAAGCTCTTGTAAAGCAGGCCTTGTGGTGATGAAATCTCTGAGTGCTTGCTTGTTCGTGAAACATTTTATTTTTCCTTCATTTATGAAGCTTAATTTGGCTGGATATTAGATTCAGCGTTGAAAATTCTTTTCTTTGAGGATACTGATGTTGAATATTGACCCCCACTCTCTTCTGGCTTGTAGGGTTTCTGCTGAGAGATCTGCTGTGAGTCTGATAGGCTTCCCTTTATGGGTAACCTGACCTTTCTCTCTAGCTGCCCTTAGAATTTTCTCCTTTATTTCAACCCTGGTGAATCTAACAATTATGTGTCTTGGGGTTGCTCTACTTGAGGAATATCTTCGTGGTGTTCTCTGTATTACCTGAAGTTGAGTATTTTCCTGCCTTAGTAGGTTAGGAAATTTTTACTGAATAATATCCTGAAGAATATTTTCCAGCTTGGAGTCATTCTCTTCATGACATTCAAGTACACCTATCAACGTAAATTAGGTCTTTTCACATAGTCCCATATTTCTTGGAGGCTTTGCTCATTCCTTTTTACTCTTCTCTAATCTTGTTTTCTCGTTTCATTTCATTAAGTTGGTCTTCGACCTCTGATATTCTTTCTTCTGCTTNTTTTTTTTTTTTTTGAAAGAGAAAGAGAAAGGGGGAGAGAGAACAGGAGTCTTGCTCTTATTGCCTAGGCTGGAATGCAATCTAAAAATAGGTATTAAAAACCTCTTTTATGCCGATAATTGTGCTTTACAGCAGAGACAGGAAGGAATAAGGGAAGAAAATAAGAAACAGCCAACCAATATTTCATTTAAGTCTGTGAGATACTATGCAAATGTTGAAGAGTGATTTACTTCTAATTATGTGGTCACTTTCAGAATAGGTGTAATATGATACTGAGAAAAATGTATATTCTGTAGACCTGGGGTGGTGAATTCTATAAATATTCACTGAGTTTACTTGTTCCAGGTCTGAGTTCAAATCATAGATGTCCCTGTTAATTTTCTATCTCGTTGATCTGTCGAATATAAACAATGTGGTGTCAAAGTCTCCCGCTATTATTGTGCGGGAGTCCAAGTCTCTATAAGTCATTAAGAACTTGTCTTCTGTATCTGGGTGCTCCTATATTGAGTGCATATATATTTATGATCATTGACTCCTGTTGTTGCATTGATCCTTTTACCATTATGTAATGTCCTTCTTTGTTTCTTTTAGCCTTTGTTACTATTAAAGTCTATTTTGTCGGAGACAAACCAACTCCTGTTTTCTTTTCTTTTTTTTTTTTCTCTCCATTTGATTGGTAAGTCTTCCACCAAGCCTTTGTTTTGAGTCTTTGTGTGTCATTGCTTATGAGATGGATCTGGATACAGGGAACGGATGGGTTATGACTTTTTTTCCAATTTGCCTGTCTGTGTCTTTGATTGGGGTATTTAATCCATTTAAATTTAGGATTAATATTGATATTTGTGAGTTTAATATTGTCATTTAATGCTAGCTGGCTATTTTGCCCATTAGTCGATGTAGATTCTTCATTATGGAGATACTCTTTACCTTTTGGTAAGTTTTTGGGATGACTGATACTGGTTGTTTCTTTCTGTGTATAGTGCTTCTTTCAGAAGCTCTTGTAAAGCAGGCCTGGTGGTGAGGAAATCTCTGAGTGCTTGCTTGTTCGCAAAAAAAATTATTTTTCCTTCATTTATGAAGCTTAATTTGGCTGGATATGAGATTCTGGGTTGAAAATTCTTTTCTTTGAGGATATTGAATATTGACCCCCACTCTCTTCTGTTTGTAGGGTTTCTGCTGAGAGATCTGCTGTGAGTCTAACAGGCTTCCCTTTAGGGGTAATCTGACCTTTCTCTCTAGCTCCTCTTAGAATTTTCTCTTTTATTTCAACCCTGGTGAATTTCAACGATTATGTGTCTTGGGGTTGCTCTACTTGAGGAATATCTTTGTGGCGTTCTCTGTATTACCTGAAGTTGAGTATTTTCCTGCCTTAGTAGGTTAGGAAAGTTTTCCTGAATAATATCCTGAAGAATATTTTCCAGCTTGGATTCATTCTCTTCATGACATTCAGGTACACCTATCAATAGTAAATTAGGTCTTTTCACATAGTCCCATATTTCTTGGAGACTTTGCTCATTCCTTTTTACTCTTTCTTCTCAAATCTTGTCTTCCCGTTTTGTTTCATTTCATTAAGTTCGTCTTCGACCTCTGATATAAATTCGACTGTTAAAACCTGTGCATACTTTGCAGAGTTCTCGTATTGTGTTATTCAGTTCCATTAATTCACTTATATTCCTCTCTAGATTGTCTATTCTCATTAGTATTTCGTCAAACCTTTTTTCAAGGTTCTTAGTTTCTTTACATTGGGCTAGAAACATGTTCTTTTAACTCACAGAAGTTTCTTATTAACCACATTCTGAAATCTAAATCTGTTAATGGAACGCACTCATTCTCCATCAGGCCTTGTTCCCTTGTTGATGAGGAAGTGTGATCCCCTGTAGAGGGAGAGGCATTCTGATTTTGGGTATCCTCAGGCTTTTTATGCTGGTTTCGTCCCATCATTGTAGATTTATCCACCTGTCATCTCTGTAATTACTGACTTTCAAATTAGGTCTCTGAGTGGATGTCCAACTTGTTGATTCCTAGTGCTGGAATCTGAGCAACCCACTGCGCCGGGCAAAACAGCGGTGTTGAGAGTCGTGGTGCTTTTCTGCCCAGGAATCTCTGGTCTGGCTTCCTTCTTGAGTCCCTTTTTCAATCAGCTGAATAGGTGACTCTGCCTTCCCAGAGCTCCAAACATCGACCAAAAGGGGACCCAGTCCCATTTACTTTGCACCAAGAACCTCCGCACCGGCCACAAGAGTCATGCTGGCGACCCATGGGGCTCCTCCACTGGGAATCTCCTGGTCTGTGAGCAACAAAAATTCGTCTGAAAGGGTGGCATCCTCTCGTTCTCTACACTTTCACTGGGAGCTACAATCCTGAGCTGCTAGTGATCAGCCATCTTGGATCTCTCTCCTTTTCTTCTTCTTTCACTTATTTTCCTTTTGCATCCCTAGAAGCTCATGACATAATGCGCAACAAAAAGATGCAGTGGCTTTGATAACTGAAATGAGTGACTGAGGGGCTCAATGAATCGAGGTTTATTAGGCCAGCTTTAAGGAGTGCCTGGGAAAAACTTGAGCCACAGACACATCTGTGACTTTTTTTCTTTTCTAGACAGCATTTGGCTCTTTCGCTGAGGCTGGAGTGCAATGGTGGGATCTCAACTCACTGCAGCCTCCAGCTCCTGGGCTCAAGCAATACTCCCACCTCAGCCTCCTGAGTAGCTGGGACTACAGGCACATGGGACCATGCCTGGCTAGTTTTCCTGTGTACTTTCTGTAGAGACAAGTCTTGCCATATGCCCAGGCTGGTCTTAAACTCCTGGACTCAAGTGATCCACTGGCCTCAGCCTCCCAAAGTGCTGGGATTACAGGTGTGAGCACCATACCCAGACTTGTGGCTGTTTTTCTGAAAAGGTATTTAGGAATGTTGGAAATGGGTTTATCATGTTGGGAAAATCCACACTGAAACAATGGATCACTCAACAAGGTTAGCTTACTTCCTGCAGGAAGGGTGCAACTCGCTGGCAGTCTTGCTACAAGAGCACACCTGAACAAGGGAGAGAGGGACATTTATAACTTTCATAACTTGATGCAATCGACCTACTTCTGTGTCCAGTTTCCATTGGCCAGAACGGGACCTCACATTCTATTCTTGACCTGATTGACTAAAACTTGGAAATTTTCTAAAGAGGGAAAGGCAGAGGAGAACAAAAGAAAAGAGGAAGTAACTTGAGGAATGCTTAGAGAAGTGATAACATTTCCAAATAAGGAAGGGGAATAAGCTTTGACCTAAGACTTGCCTGCGCTTGTAGAGGCATGTCAGGGCGAATATCTAGGTTAAAGTGTAAGAACTAAGAACACGGCATTCACTTATTTCTTTATTATGAGTAACAGCTACTTTAAGATTATTAGCAAAAGCTTTAGAGTAAATTAACCTTTGAAGAAACTGTTATTTATTCGTAATGAACTAGGAGGAAAGCTTTTTTTTTTATTTTTTTGAGACAGAGTTTGTTCTTGTTGCCCAGGCTGGAGTGCAATGGTGTGATCTCAGCTCACTGCGACCTCCGCCTCCTGGGCTTAAGCGATTCTCTTTCCTCAGCCTCCCCAGTAGCTGGGATTACAGGCATGTGTCACCATGCCTGGCTAATTTTGTATTTTAGTAGAGATGGGGTTTCCCCATGTTGGTCAGGCTGATCTGGATCTCCCAACCTCAGGTGATCAGCCCACCTCAGCCTCCCAAAGAGCTGGGATTACAGGTGTGAGCCACTGTGCCCGGCCGAGGAAAGCTTTTAAGAGGAACCTTTTATTTATCCTTATTTCCTACAAGGAGGTTTAGTATTCACACATTTCCTTAAATGGAGGAAGGAGGCTAGGAGCAGTGGCTCATGCCTGTAATCCTAGCACTTTTGGAGGCTGAGACAGGAGGATCACTTGAGACTAGGAGTTTGAGACCAGCCTGGGTAACAGCAAAATCCAGCCCTGCCTTTCCCCCGCCCCCAACCCCCCCCCACCCCCGCCCTGCCACCATTTCTACAAAAAATGAAAAAAATTGCCATATGTGGTGGTGTGTGCCTGTGGTCCCAGCTACTCAGGAGGCTAAGGTGGAAGAATCACTTGAGTCCCAGAAGTCAGGGCCACTGCCCTCTATCTTGAAAAGGGGGAAGGCATGAAGGGAGAGGGGCGGGTACGTAGGAAGAGGAATGGTAACGTTCTTGTGAGACTTTAGTCAGTGCCCAGAAATCTACATTTTACATGGGACAAGGTGAATAATTAAGGTAAAAAAAGGGAGTAAAGGAATAATCAATTATGGGGAGTAAAGGAAGAATCAGTTATGCCGAGGTCTTTGGGTAAGTGGAGGAATAATTGATCTCGTCTTGTCTTTGTTCTGTACCTGGGAAAATAAATGACATTATTGGTGTGGAATCAAACAGACTTCAGGTTTAGGAGCTAGACGTAGGCTGCAGACCTAGAGTGTAATTAGCATGCCCTTGTTTATGGGCGGCCAACAAGGAATTTCCTTCTGAATGATCTGTGGGAGCAGTCCTTGGGGGATGCCTGAAGCCTTTTGCCTTGCTGTCGGGGTCTGGCTAATGCATGCCAGTAACAGCTATTCATTTGGAAAAGGGTGTTGCTGGATGCAACCTCCATGCTTAACCTCTTGGACATAAGGGGTTTGGGAGATATTTAAATTTTCCTTTAGGTTATCAATGCAAATGGGTAGTAGCTAGAGCTCAGACAGCAGTATGAGGCTTACACATCACATTCCTCTTTTTAGGTCAAGCCATGCAGACATTATAAATTACTAAGGTATAATATAATCAACTCAGAATGAGTGGTGGAATGAAGAACACATCCACACAATCTATAAAGGTTCATTCCAACTTTAGTGTTTGAGTAATTTCTTCTCTAATCACTTAATAGATTCCACAATTAGTTTTATCTTCCCTGATGCATTGAACCTTCCAGTGGTCACAGGAAGAAAAGCCAAAAGGAGGAAGAAAGATGAAAAAGGAGAAAGCTTGGGAAATTCACACACTCTATTAAAGGATCCGGAACTGATTTAGCCTGGCAAACTTCCTGCCTGTTTTGCTCATTGCATTCAATATTCAGACTGCTCTCAAAGGCTCCATTTTGGCCAGATCTAGGGTCTTTCTCATGCTAATCTTTCTGGATTCAGCATTCCTTTCAATATCAATCATAACCTCCATCCCCAAAAGATCCCTTCTATAGGCATCGAGCCCCAGGGCTTTCAGCCTGGTGACTTGTATTCCATCTGTCTGGAAGTTTTTCTTTTAACTATGGGCTCTTATTTGATTTAGTTATTGGCACCCTGTCTTGCTATCCCTAATGTGGAAGGCTAGAATCTTGGGCCCCCAAAATCACTAAGCTAAAAGGAAAACTCAGCTGGAAACTGCTTAGGGCAAACCTGCCTCCCGGTCTATTCAAAGTTATTTCTCTGCTCACTGCAATAAATGCATATCTGTTGACCTCCTTTGAAAAGGCTAGTCGGCAACTCAAAAGAATGCAACAGGCCGGGCGCGGTGGCTCAAGCCTGTAATCCCAGCACTTTGGGAGGCCAAGGCGGGTGGATCACGAGGTCAAGAGATCGAGACCATCCTGGTCAACATGGTGAAACCCCGTCTCTACTAAAAATACAAAAAATTAGCTGGGCATGGTGGTGCGTGCCTGTAATCCCAGCTACTCAGGAGGCTGAGACAGGAGAATTGCCTGAACCCAGGAGGCGGAGGTTGCGGTGAGCCGAGATCGCGCCATTGCACTCCAGCCTGGGTAATATGAGTGAAACTCCGTCTAAAAAAAAAAAAAAAAAAAAAAAAAAAAATGCAACAGCTTATTTCTCACCCATCAGTGACCTGGAAGCCCCCTCTCCACTTTGAGTCTTCCTGCTTTTGCTTCAAGTTGTTCGGCCTTTCAGACCTAACCAATGTTACTTCTTACAGATATTGTTTTTTTTTTTTTTTTTGAGAAGCAGTCTTGCTCTGTCGCCAGGCTTGAGTGAAGTGGTGAGATCTTGGCTCACTGCAACCTCCACCTCTGGGGTTCAAGTGATTCCTCTGCCTCAGCCTCCCGAGCAGCTGGGACTATAGGTGCACACCACCACGCCCAGCTAATTTTTTGTATTTTAGTAGAGACGGGGTTTCACGTTTTTGCCCAGTCTAGTCTCAAACTCCTGACCTCAGGTGATCTGCCTACCTCGGCCTCCCAAAGTGCTGGGATTACTGCTTACATATTTTAATTGATGTCTGATGTCTCTCTAAAATGTATAAAATCAGCTAGGCGTGGTGGCTCAAGCCTGTAATCCCAGCACTTTGGGAGGCCGAGGTGGACAGATCACCTGAGGTCAGGAGTTTGAGACCAGACTGGGCAATATGACAAAACCCCATCTCTACTGAATATACAAAAATTAGCTGGGCATTGGTGGTGCGTGCCTATAATCCTAGCTACGAGGAAGGAGCCCCTGGCCCACAATGACTTTAAACAAGTGCCCCTAGGGCAAGGGGTGGTATTATGGTATGTCACTGAAGTCCTCTACTCATGTCTTTCTGGGCCTGATCACTTGTGCGTACAGCACAAAGCTTAGACTGCTGGTTTTGTCTCACGTTATATAGCACTGACGTCCTTAGGTCAAAATAGCTTTGTTTCTTAATCCTTTTCTTCCTAGCTAACCTGGTTCCTCCCCCCTCCCACTTCTGCCCAGTAAATAATAGAAATTTGACTTGTTGCCATGCCTCTTTTTTTCATGATAACTCACATACATTGGCTAATTCAGCTGCTGAGGCCTAGCCTCTTTACCTACCCTGTAGCTTGTGTCTTGTCTCCTGGTATAAAAGAGAGACTCAGAGATTCCTTTGCTTATCTGAATGTCATTGCATGGTCTAGGACTTTGACTAAGTGTGGTAAAGATTCAGGTTTAGCAATCTTTTTATTATTCAGATATTTCCATGGAAAGGCAGTCCCCGTTTCTCTTGGAAAAACAAGAGAAGTTTCTTAAATTCACACTCAGTGTCTATAGCTAAAGAATGGGCAGAGTAGGAAGCTGTTTTCTCCAAAGTCTTTTCCTAGTCTTTTTATTTCTATTTTTGCTCTATTTTGAGAATGAAATCTCCTTCTAAGTTATAAATGCCTGTTGGCATGGAACTTCTGAGCTCTGGCTGTTTTGTAATTTATTGAGTGTATCTGTGCACATTTTTTCTTTTTTTGATATATAATATTTGTACATATTTATGGGTTATATATGATATTTTGTTACATGTGTAGAATGTTTAAGGATCAAGTCGGGGTGCTTAGGGTGTCCATTACTTCCAGTATTTATCATTTCTATGTGGTGGGAACATTTCAAGTCCTCTCTTATAGCTGTTTTGAAATATATAATACAGTGTTGTTAACTATGGTCACTCTGCTCTGCTATCGAATATTAGACTTATTCTTTCTAGGCCAAGTGTGGTGGCTCACACCTGTAATCTCAGCACTTTGGGAGATTGAGGTGGGAGAATCATTTGAGCTCAGGAGTTCCAGACCAGCCTCAACATAGTACGATCTCGCTGCAACAAAAAATTTTTAAAACTTAGCTGGGCATGGTGGCCCACGCTTGTAGTGTCAGTTACTTGGGAGTCTGAGGCAGGAGGATGGCTTGAGATTGGGAAGTCAAGGCTGCAGTAAGCTGTCATTACGCAACTGCACTTCTGCCTGGGTAATAGAGTGAGAACTTGGTCTCAAAAAAAAAAAAAAGAAAAGAAAAAAAAGAGAACTTTTTCCTCCTATCTAACTGCATGTTTGTACCCATTGACCAATCTTTTTTCATCCTCCCAACACATACACCCTTCCCAGCCACTGGTGGCTACCATTCCACTCCCTACCTACATGAGATCAACTTGTTAGCTCCCATATGTGAGTGACAACCTGCGGTATTTGTTTTTCTATGCCTGGCTTATTTCACTTAACATAATTACCTTCGGCTCCATCCATGTTGCTGCAAATGACATGACTTCATTCTTTTTTATGGCCACATGGTATTTCATTGTGTGTATAGACCACGTTTTCTTCATCCATTTGTCCATTGATGGACACAGAGGTTGATTCCCCATCTTTGCTATTGTGAATGGTGCTACACATGTAAGTACAGGTATTCCTTATATATACTGATTTCTTTTCCTTTGGATAAGTACCTAGTAGTGGGAATGCAGGAGCGTATGGTAGTTCTAGTTCTAGTTTTTAAAGATCTTTGTGCTATTTTCCATGGTGGCCATACTAATTTACATTCCCACCAACAGCGTTGGTGTTCCCTTTTCTCCACCTCCTCACCAGCATCTGTTATTTTAATAATAGTCATTCTAACTGGCATGAGATGATATTTCATTGTAGTTTTTTTCTTCATTTTCATTGTGGTTTTGGTTTGCATTTCTCCAATGCAAATTAGTGATGTGGTGTTTTTTTAATATATCTATTGGTCATTTGTGTGCCTTTTGAGAATGTCTATTCATGTTCTTTGCTCATTTTTAATGAGACTGCTTGGTTTTTTACTGTGAAGCTGTTTGAGTTCATTGTATATTCTGAATATTAGTTGCTTGTTAGATAGTTTGCTGATATTTTCTCCCATTTAACAGGTTGTATCTTCTCTTGTTTCTTTTATTTAATATTTTGAGATGGGGTCTCACTGTGTTGCCCATGCTGATCTTGAACTCCTGAGCTCAAGAAATCCTTTCACCTTGGTCTCCCAAAGTGCTGGGATTACAGGTGTGAGCCACCGTGCCTGGCCTTCAACAGGTTGTGTCTTCACTCAGTTGATTGTTTCCTTTGCTGTGTGCATATTTTCTTATATTGATACTGTAGGGGCCAACGGAAACTTCCTCTTGGAAGGTTCACTGGAAAATTAACTCACAAAAGTCAGGTTAACTAGAGAAAAGGGATACAGATTTTATTAATGTGTACACAGGGAGAACCACAGAGTAATTACCCATCCTGCATCCTGGCCAGAAGCTCATATACAATTCTGGCAAAACATATTATGTGGCAAGGTGGAGCACAGAGAAGAATTCTGTTGAGGGGATTACTAGGTAGAATAAATATGTCTGGGAAGAGAGATCAATTTGTAAATGGTTATCTTTGGAATTGGAAGGATCTGACAGACAGATATTATTTTTCTATTTTATTTATTTTTTGTTTTTTTGTAGAGACAGGATCTCACTATGCTGCCCAGACTGGTCCCAAACTCCTGGGCTAATGTGATCCTCCCCTCCTGGCCTCCCAAAGTGCTATGACATTATCTTGTGAAAAGGTCTGTTTAGGTGTGGTTATGTTCTTGTCTTACAGGGAAGGGAAAAGAAAAACAATTGTTCTTCTTGATGGGTCTGGATCTTAGGCAGATAAAGGAACTTTAGCTTCATCCTATGCTTTGGGTGAGACAGTGGGGTTGGGAGGTAGGGGAACATCAGAGAGACCTTGAGGCTTCTTTAGTTCAGTATATCAAGGCACCGTATTTTGAGGTATCAGTTTCTGAGCTCCAACAATACAAAGACTGAGCTGTCTGTATGTGGAGCAGATAGTAATACACCCAGTGGGAAAACTGGCTCAGAAGGGTTAAGTGGCCTAAGGCCATCCTAGTAGTGAATGGCTAAGCTGAGGCTTGAACTTTGTCTCTCGTGTAAGGTTTTCCCACTCTGGAACATTCTATTGCCTGACCTTCATCAGCAAGTTGTCTCTATTGATTTATCATCTAGGTAAAGTTTGAATTCAAGTCTATTGATCTTCTGCTCCTTTGTGCCTCCCAGCCTGGGTCATCCCATGGGGCATGTATTCTTAGCCTTGCACTTGGGTGGTTTGGAAGACACCTGCTCACTTGCCTTTGATGCCTTACACCAAGGCTTTCTTTATAGAGTCACAAATACCTAACATACTTTAGCTAGAAGAAATTTTGACTGCATGTACTCTAACCCTGACACTTTATGGATAGGGAACTGAGATCCAAAGAGTTTCAGTGATTTTCCAAATGTGTCCAACTTGTTAGTGATAACTGTTGACAGCCTGGACTTTTTACTGCTAGACTCTTTATGCTGGTATATCTGGGTTAAAATGAACACATTTTTGAAAAGAGAAGGTCTTTAAATTGTTATGAGTTACTAACACTGATGTATGAGTTAGACAGATCCTTCCCAACTAAGGGTGAATTGGGATTGCCAAACTATCCGATCCGTTTACCCCACAACTGTGAGCTAATAAATGCCTGCTCTAGACCTCTAAATGTTAACTGCCCAATAACGAAGACTACACCATGTGTTTTTGAAGATTCTTTCAGCTTTTCTCATTTCTGTGTCTTTCTGTTTAATGAAGTGCTATTTGTTGTACACGAATATGGTGGATATACTTTACTTCTTTTTTTCTCTTTCCTAATACTCATTTCTGTTAAGCCCTTGCATATTGTATGAGATATTAGGGTTGAGGGGTGGTCTGTGATTAAGGAAATGTATTAGGGTTCTCTAGAGAGACAGAACTAATAGAATATATATAGAAAGGGGAGTTTATTAAGTATTAATTCACATGATCACAAGGTCCCACAATAGGCCGTCTGTAAGCTGAGGGACAAGGAGAGCCAGTTTGAGTTCCAAAACTGAAGAACCTGGAGTCTGTTGTTTGAAGACAGAAAGCATCTAGCATGGGAGAAAGATGTAGGCTGAGAGGCTAGGCCAGTGTAGCCTTTTCCTGTTTTTCTGCCTGCTTATATTGGCTGGCAACTGATTAGATGGTGCCTACCCAGATTAAGGGTGGATCTGCCTTCCCCAGCTCACAGACTCAAATGTCAATCTCCTTTGGCAACACCCTCACAGGCACACCCAGGATTTTGCATCCTTCAATCCTATCAAGTTGACACTCAGTATTAATCATCCCACAAAACATCTAAATGAATTGGCTTGTTTAAAGATCCAACCTCATGACTTTAGTTCCAGTAACACCCTGAAGACCATCAGGAAATGAGTTAATCTATCATTGGGAGCCTAAGATGAGAGACAAGTCTAAGTGCTTTAAGTTTCCAGAAGGCAGGAGCAGATTGGGGGTAACAAATGCTGGGTTTTCCATTAGATCAATTTTTTTTCGATTCTCTCTAACCAAGATCCCCTTAGGGTTTTCATCAGGCCTGATTCAAGCTCAGATGAGCATCAAGCTATTGTAAGGCATTTTGAGGCCCTCCCGATCACACATATGTTTACTGCCAGCTTTCTCTGACCTTGTAATGTGCCTGTTTTACAACAGAGTGCCTTACTCGGCCTCTATTGCTCTCTTGAGCCTCATTCACTAAGTGACAACTAATCTTAGACTTGGAAGATAGCTGTGCTGACCTTCTACCTGGTGATCTCTCTAGTGATTTAGAAGCATGCACAGATGGGAGAGGGAGAGAGTACTCTCAATTAACATGGGAGATGTAGGAATTCAACCAGAACATCTATAAGATGGTGGAATCCCCAGTTTCATGTGCTGAAAAAGGGAATCTCTTCAGTTTTCAAGATTTTTTAATTAAAAGTTTTTAAACACAAAAATCACATAAAACCTAATTCTTGAAACATAGCATCTAGACATATAGACCTAAACTGCCAGATAGGTATTGGCCATTTACTGGCTTTCACCAGAAGATGAAGTTGTCTCACAAAAAGTTATCAACATGGGCTGGGTGCAGTGGCTTATGCCTGTAATCCCAGCAGACTTTGAGACCAGCTTGGGCAACATAGTAAGACCCTATCTCTAAAAAAAAATCAGTGACCTACAATAACAACAACAGTAGTAATCAACAGGTCAGATGCTGTGCAAGGAGAAAAGTATAAAAATATCATGATCGCTGATATTTCAGTTGCATTTGTCCTGCATGTAACTTAATGAAAATTATGGCAGTTCCATTGGTGAGAACGCACTTTTTTGTTAGCAGTGGCAAATCCTTACAGGTCTGTAGCAGCCTGATTCTTGCCTCCTCAGAGGAAAGAATTTGGCTGAGGGGCACAAGGAAGAGTAAGAGTGAGAGACTTAGGCAATTTTTAGAACAGGAGTGAAAGTTTACTAAGAAGTTTCAGAGCAGTAATGAAAGGAAGTAAACCTGGAAGAGGGCCAAGGGAGCAACTTGAGAGATCCAAGTGCCCTATCAGACCTTTGACTTGGGGTCTTATGCACTGGCATGGATCTGGGGTTTGGACTCTCCTCCTTTGATTTTTCCTTGGGATGGGCTGTCCTCATGAACAGTGGCCTTTCAGCACTTGGGAGGGTCTGCATGCACGTGTGTTTACTAGAGTTGTACGAATGTTCATTGAGGTGTTTTGTTGAGTTGAGTGTTCCTCAAGGAAGGTCATATACCAGCTAAACTCTGCCATTTTGCCTCTTAGTGCACATACTTGAGCCTACTTTCCAGTGCCTGGGATCTTATTGGGAAGCTGCTGATCACCAACTTCAGGTGTTTCTTGTCTATTGGGATACAGTCTTTCCTTGGTACTGGCTGCAACAATTTATTTATTTATTTTTTGAGACAGAGTCTCACTCTATCACCCAGGCTGGAGTGCAGTAGTGTGATCTCAGGTCACCGCAGCCTCCGCTTCCCAGGTTCAAGCAATTCTCCTGCCTCAGCCTCCTGAGTAGCTGGAACTGCAGGCACATACCACCATACCTGGTTAGTTTTTGTATTTTCAGTAGGGATGGGGTTTCGCCATGTTGGCCAGTCTGGTCTCAAACTCCTGATCTCAAGTGATCCACTTGCCTCAGCCTCCTGAATTATTATTATTTGTTTTGAGACAGAGTTTTACTCTTGTTGCTCAAACTGGAGTCAAATTCATAGAGAAAGAAAGTAGGATGGTGGTTGTTGGGAGCTGCGGGGAGGAGGGAATGGGAAGTTATTGCTTAATGAGCACAGAGTTTCAGTTTTGCAAGATGAACAAAGTTTTGAGGATGATGGTGGCAATGGTTGCACAACAATGTCAATGTACTTAATGCCACTAAACTTTGCATTTTTAAGTTAAGACAGTAAATTTTATGTTACATGTATTTCATTTATTTATTTATTTATTTATTATTGGAGACAGTTTTGCTCTTGTTGCCCAGGCTGGAGTGCATTGGCACGATTTTGGCTCCCTGTAACCTCCACCTCCCGGTTCAAGTGATTTTCCTGCCTCAGTCTCCCAAGCAAATGGGATTACAGGTGTGCACCACCACGCCAGGCTAATTTTTTGTCATTTTAGTAGAAACAGGGTTTCATCATGTTAACCAGGCTGGTCTCACACTCCTGACCTCAGGTGATCCCCACCCTCTCAGCCTTCCAAAGTGCTGTGATTACAGGTGTGAGCCACTGTGTGTGGCCCTGAATTATTATTTTAGAGAGACACTTAACTGCCTGACCATCACTTGACAGTTCCCTGACATCCCAGGGGTGGAAAGGAGTCCTCTCCTGCCCTACTCATGTCTGCCTAGCTACCTCCTCCAACATTTTTAAATATGGAAAGAAAGAATTCCTTTGTTAAGGTTTTGACTTTGACAGTAGGCTGTAGAAAATACAGTGTCAACCACTAGGCCAGGCTATTTTGCCCCTGGAAGGATTGGAAGTAAGGCGTCCTGATAAATTCAAGAGAGAATCAGAACTTAGGAAGGCCCAGTTCCACAGCTGAACATACTTATGAGGGGTGCTATAGGAGAAAATTCTTGGATTAGTTTTAAGTTGGTTTTAAAGTTGTATATGAGGAAGTTGCAACTTCCCTAGGCAGAGTGTTAGTTGAAAGAGAGGCTGGCCAGATGTGGTGGGTCATGCCTGTAATCCCAGCACTTCGGGAGGTGAAGTGAGTGGGTCTTCTGAGCCCAGGAGTTAGACCAGCCTGGGCAACATAAAAAGACCTTATCTCTACTGATCATAAAAAAAATTAGCTGGGCATGGTGGTGCATGTCTGTGTTCCCAGCTCCTCGGGAGGCTGAGGTGGGAGAATTGCTTGAGTCCAGGAGGTGGAGGCTATATAGTGAGCCATGATTGTGCCACTGCATTCTAGCCTGGATGAAAGGGATCCTGTCTTAGGAAAAAAAAAAAAAAAAAAAAAAAAAGGCTGTAATTGTAGAAGTCCTGTTGGCGCTGCTGGTATTCTGTTAAAAGGGAGATTGTTTCCCACCTCATTTTCTTTTGGGGGAGTGTCTTGAATTGGATCTCTTTCGTCCCATATGTGTTGTTATTTTAAATTGGATTTTGCATTTGTTGTTGTTGGTCATTGCTGTGCTCTATCCGAGATTATCCTTATAAGGAAGTAATCTGGTGGGTAATAGTGAATTTCAATTGTTCTAAGGCCACCCGTGGTCTTCTTACTTTCTTCTTGCCAGGGGACTGAGAGAGTGCTCCTTGGGACGGAGGTAGGTTGTGCTCTATTTTCACAGATGGCAGCTTCAGGTTAGCTATGAACTAGTAAGAAGTTCTGACAGCATGGAGGCCAGAATGGGGCTGGGAAGTACTTTGGAATTTGCTGAAGAAAACAAAGATTCAAAACAAAGACTATCCTGATTCGAGCTCAGACGGGCATGTGTCAGGAGATCCAGTCTTTGCTAATTTGCTCCCTCACTTTTTGGAAGCATGTGAATTTGCCACTAAACTAGCGCTGAGCTGTTTGGGAAGCAAATGAGTTCAGAATTCATGAAAAAAGAGTTCACTTTCTTTTTTGCATGACGAATCTAGGAAGTTATAACAAAACTGCTCCTTTTTAAAGTTTCCTTCCTTCCTTCATTTCTTCCTTCCCTCCCTCCCTCCCTCCCTCCCTCCCTCTCTCTCTCTTTTCTTTTTCCTTCCTTCCTTCCTTCCCTCCTTCCTTCCTTCCCTCCTTCCTTCTCTTTCTTCTCTTTCTTTCGCTCTCTCTTTCTTCCTCTCTCTCTTTCTTTCTTCTTTTTCCTTTTCTTTACTTCTTCTTTTTCTTTTTCTTTTTTTTTTTGTGCAACAGGGTCTCACTGTGTCACTGGAGTGCTGTGGCATGGTTATGGGTCACTGCAGCCTCCTGGGCTCAAGTGATTCTCCCACTTCAGCCTCCTGAGTAGCTGGGATCATAAGCAGGTGCCACCATACCTGGCTAATTTTTTTTATTTGTTGTAGAGGCAGAGTCTCACTTTGTTGCCCACGCTGGTCTCAAACTTCTGAGCTCACGCAATCCTCCTACTTCAGCCTCCCAAAGTGTTGATATTACAAGTGTGAGCCATTGTGCCCGGCCGACATAGTTCTTCTTGTTAATAGTTACCTAAAAATATTACTCTCAGTTGATTAAAAAAAGAAATTCTTAGAGACAGGGTCTTGCCATGTTGCCCAGGCAGGTTTTAAACTCCTGGCCTCGAGTGATTCTCTCACCTCCACCTCCCAAAGGGCTGGGATTACAGACATGAGCCACTGAACCTGGCAGATTTTTAAACTGTAATTTAGTAACTTTTTTTCCTGTTTCCTGGAAACATTAGAGTCTGAACTAATGCCTTTTTGTTCAGTCTAGTGTCCGGAACTATTTTTTCTGCTATCTTTTAAGATTTATGCTAAGTTGCTTTGAAAAATGATATAATTTTTTGTCTTGCTATTCATAAATGCACCTGTGATTTGAGTATCACTTCATATCACATTAATCATACGGCATACTTTGAAGTTCAGTAATAGCTGATGATTATTTATTTGGATGGGTTTCAAAGCAATAACGTTGAATGCTTCAATTGCTTCATTTTTCTAAAGCGAGACTGGGAAACTGGAGTGATCAAGCAGAATGGGAATCACTGATGTCATCTGGTCTGAGCTCTTACATTTTAGAGATGAGTATACTAGGCCTGAAGACAGTCTTAAATGAAGTTAAAGGATACAGTTGAGGGAGAGAGAGGAGAGAAATAGAAGAGACAGAAAGATTAAAAAGTTAAGCATAATTCTCCACTGAAGGATTAAAACAATTTTTTTTTTTCTTTTCTTTTTGGAAAATAGAGATGGAGTCTCACTATGTTGCCCAGGCTGGTCTCGAACTCCTAGGCTGACGTGATCTGCCTATCTCGGCCTCCCAAACTGCTGGGATTGCAGGTGTGAGCCACTACGCCTGGCCTCCACTAAAGGATTTCTTAGAGCTGCTAATATGTTAACAAGTGTTGTAAATCTCCAAGGTGGGGAAAATTTTTTATTTTGGAGAAATTTAATAAGCTGTGTTTCCCAGTTGATTGGCCAAGGATCCCTTTTATGACAGAGCACTGGGCAAGCCTAATGTTCATTAGCCATGCTTTAGAATTTGTTCTTTAGCTTGACCTGTTCTTTAACCAAAATGTGTATTTTTTCAACTTTTAAGTTCAGGGGTACATGTACAGGATGTGCAGATTTGTTACGTAGGTAAATGTGTGCCATGGGGGTTTGCTGGACAGATAATTCCAGCATCCATTAGCCAGTCTTCTTGATCTTCCCCTTCCCCCAACCACCCTTCTCTGACAGGCCCCAGTGTGTGTTGTTACCCCCAATGTGCCCATGTGTTCTCACCATTCAGCTTTCACTGAGAACATGCGGTATTTGGTTGTCTCCTCTTCATTGGTTTGCTGAGGATAACAGCTTCCAGCTCCATTCATATCCCTGAAAAGGACATGATCTCTTTCCTTCTTATGGCTACATAGTATTCCATGGTGTATATGTACCACATTTTCTTTATCCAGTCTATCATTGATGGGCATTTAAGTTGATTCCATGTATTTGCTATTGTGAATAGTGCTGAAATGAACATACCCATGCATATATCTTTGTAACAGAAAGATTTCTATTCCATTAGGTACATACCCATTAATGGGATTGCTGGGTTAAATGGTATTTCTGCCTCTAGGTCTTTGAGGAATCGCTACACTGTTTTCCACAATGGTTGAACTAACACTCCCACCAACAGTGTAAAAGTGTTTCTTTTTCTTGGCAATCTCACCAACATCTGTTGTTTTTTGCCTTTTTGATAGCAGCCATTGTGACAGGTGTGAAATGGTATCTCATTGTGGTTCTGATTTGCATTTCTCTAGTCATCAGTGATATTGAGCTTTTTTTTCATATGTTTGTTGGCCACATGTACATCTTCTTTTGAGAAGTGTCTATTCATGTTCTTTACCCACTTTTTAATGGGGTTGTTTTCTTCCTATAAATTTGCTTAAGTTACTTGTAAACTCTGGTTATTAGACTTTTGTCAGATGGATAGATTGCAGAAATTTTCTCCCATTCTATAGGTTTTCTATTCAGTGCTATGATCGTTTATTTTGCTCTGCAGAAACTCTTTAATTTAATCAGATCCCATTTGTCAATTTTTGTTTTTGTTGAAATTGCTTTTGGCATTTCTGTCATGAAATCTTTGCCTATGTCCTGAATGATATTGCCTAGATTTTATTCTAGAGTTTTTATGGTTTTAGATTTTATATTTAAGTCTTTAATTCATCTTAAGTTAATTTTTGTATAAGGTCTAAGGAAGAGGTCATTTCAGTCTTCTGCATATGACTAGCCAGTTATTCCAGGACCATTTGTTGACCAGGGAATTCTTTTTCCATTGCTTGTTTTTGTCAGGTTTGTCAAAGATCAGACGGTTGTAGGTGTGTGGTCTTCTGAAATCTCTGCTCTATTCCATTGGCCTATGTGTCTGTTCTTGTACCAGTACCATGCTGCTTTGGTTACCGTAGCCTTGTAGTATAGTTTGTAGTTGGGTAACATACTGCCTCCAGCTTTGTTTTTTTGCTTAGGATTGTCTTGGCTATTTGTGCCCTCTTTTTGGTTCCATATTAATTTTGAAATAGTTTTTTCTAATTCTTTGAAGAATGTCAATGGTAGTTTAATAAGAATAGCATTGAATCTATAAATTACTTTGAGTAGTATGGCCATTCCCATGATATTAATTCTTCCTATCCAAGGGTATGGAATGTTTTTCTGCTTGTTTGTGTCCTCTCTGATTTTCTTTGAGCAGTAGTTTTAGACCCCTTTGAAGAGGCTCTTTACTTCCCTCCTTAGCTGTATTCCTAGGTATTTTATTCTTTTTGTAGCAACTGTGAATGGGAATTCATTCATGATTTGGCTCTCTACCTGCCTCTTGTTGATGTATAGGAATGCTAGTGATTTTTGCACATTGATTTTGTATCCTGTGACTTTGCTGAAGTTGCTTATTAGCTCAAGAAGCTTTTGAGCTGAGATGATGGGGTTTTTCTAGATATGGGATTATATCATCTGCCAAAATGTATATTTTTACCAAGTGAAACAATGTTAACAGTTTTTTTTTTTTCTTTTTCTTTGAGACAAGGTCTGGCTCTATTGCTCAGGATGGAGTGTAGTGGTATAATCTTGGCTCACTGCAGCCTCTGCCTCCTTGGTTCAAGCCTCCCACCTCAGCCTCCTGAGTAGCTGGGACTACAGGCACATACCACCATACCTGGTTAACTTTTGTGTTTTGTGTAGAGTTGGGGTTTTGCCATATTGTCCAGGCTGGCCTTGAACTCCAGAGCTCAAGGGATCCACTTGCCTTGGCTTTCTAAAATGCTGGGATTTCAAGTGTGAGCCACTGTGTCCAGCCAAGGATGAAATTCTTTTTTTTTCTTTTGAGATGGAGTCTCACTCTGTTGCCCAGGCTGTAGTGCAGTGGGGTGATCTTGGCTCACTGCAACATCCGCCTCCTGGGTTCAAGTGATTCTCCTGTCTCGGCCTCCTAAGTAGGATTACAGGTACCCACCATCTCACCTGGCTAA
>NW_016107321.1:10570664-10572483 GCF_001604975.1 Cebus imitator
TTTTTGTGAGACAGAATCTCACTCTGTCACCCAGGCTGGAGTACAGTGGAGCGATCTCAGCTCACTGCAACCTCTGCTTCCCAGCTTGAAGCAATTCTCCTGCCTCAGTCTCCTGAGTAGCTGGGATTACGAACGCTTGCCACCATGACCAGCTAATTTTTATATTTTTAGTAGAGACAAGGTTTCACCATGTTGATCAGGCTGGTCTTGAACTCCTGACCTGAGGTGATCTGCCCACCTCTGCCTCCCTAAGTGCTGGGATTACAGGTGTGAACCACCACACCCAGTCTTGTATATTGTTTAGAAAAGCCTTCTCAGATCCAAAATGAAATAAATTATCTTACATTTACCTGAAATAGTTTTATGATTTTATTTATTTATTTTTTAAATTAATTATTATTTTTCAAATAGAAATGGGTCTCACGATCTTGCCTAGGCTGATCTCAAACTCCTGGGCTCAAGTGTTCCTCCCACCTTGGACACCCAAGATGCTAGGATTACAGGCATGAGCCACTGTAACCAGCATGATTCTATCTTATATATCCAAATATTTGATTCACCTGCAATTTATTTTGATGAAATGTAGCTTTATTAGATGTGTTCCAGATGGCTAGCCAGTTGGATAAGTCACATGCCTCTACTGGTTTGAAATGTTGTCTGTTTTACATTCTGAATTTCAATGTATTTATATATTCATTTAAAAGAAGTAACTTTGTTATGAAAAATTTCAAACTTATCAAAGTAGACAAAATGATAAAATGCAGTCCCAATGTACCCATCACTTAGCTTCAAAACTTTCAGTGTCATCAGTCTTGTTTCTTCTGTACCTTCCCCTCTGTACTTTTTTTCTTTAAGATGGAGTTTCACTTTTGTCGCCCAGGCGGGAGTGCAATGGTGCGATCTTGGCCCACTGCAACCTTCACCTCCTGGGTTCAAACGATTCTCCCACCTCAGCCTTCCGAGTAGTTGGGATTACAGGCATCTGCCACCATGCCCAGCTAATTTTTGTACTCCTGACCTCAGGCGATCTGCCCACCCCGGCCTCCCAAAGTGCTGGGATTAGAGGTGTGAGTCACTGCACCCGGCCTCTGTATATTATTTTGAAGGAATCAGACATCATGTCATCTTTTGAGATATTTCTGTATGTATCTATTTTAGTTTGGGTTACTCTTGAAGCAAACCCTGAGACAGAGCGTTATGCAACTATTTATTTGTAAATACCAAATAAATATTTGGGAAAATGAGAGAGGGAAGGGAAATAAATCAATAGGGCGAGAATCAAAAAGCCTGTCACCACCAACTTTAGCTTAATCCTGCTGCAGAATTCCTGAAGGCAGCAGAGAAGACATGTTCCCTGTCCTCAAGGAGCAAGGGAACTAGAATATGTATTCAGTAACCCCAACAGTCATTGGCTGACGGGTGCTAGGGGTGGGAATGGAGGGGACAGCTGTGTGGATTCCTCAGCACTTCTAGTCCTTCATGCATGTGGAGATCTGGGCTAGAGAAGGACTTAGGGAAAAGGACCCAGATACTGGTGGTTGGAAACCGGGCAGGGTGTCTAAGGCAATGGTTAAGAATCAAGGGTATGGGATGCAGAGCTGGCAACACCTGCTAGAATCTCTCATTAAAAAGCACTTATCACGTCTAAAAAGATTCATAACGTTCTCCAATAGTATCAAATAATGTTCAAGTTTCTCTAATTGTTTCATACATTTGATTTGTTTTTGTTGCTTATTTGTTTGAATCAGATTTCAAGTATAGTTTATGTATTACAATTTCTACATTTAAACATTTCGTTTAATGTATATGTTCCTCATTT
>NW_016107321.1:10572549-10594992 GCF_001604975.1 Cebus imitator
TTGATACAGAGTCTCATTCTGTTTCCCAGGCTGGAGTGCAATGGTGCAATCTCGGCTCACTGCAACCTCCACCTCCCTGGCTCAAGCGATTCTCGTGCCTCAACCTCCTGAGTAGCTGGAATTACAGACATGCACCACCGCGCCCAGCTAATTTTTGTATTTTTAGTAGAGATGGGGTTTCAATATGTTGCCTAGGGTGGTCTCGAACTCCTGGCCTCATTGATCTGCCCACCTCAGACTCCCAAAGTGCTGGGATTACAGGTGTGAATCACCAGGCCTGACCAACATTTTCTTTAGGAGGCAGTTTTACTTCTTCTTTTCCAACTCTTTGTCTTTTATTTTTTCTTATTTTATTACGTTGGTTAATACTGACAGTACAATCATAGCAAAAGTATGAGATAACACCTCATTTGCATTTTTCCTGACCATAGGGGTGTGTGTGTGTGTGTGTGTGTGTGTGTGTGTGTGTGTGTGTGTGTGTGTTTAAAATGTTTAAACTTTTTGTAGAGGCAGGGCCTCACCATTTTGCCCAGGCTGGTCTCCAGCTCCTGGCCTGAAGTGATTCTCCTGCTTCAGCCTCCCAAAATGCTGGGATTACAGGTATGAGACACTTTGTCTACCCTGCAGGTGGCCTTTTGTCAGATGAAGTTCCCCTCTAGTTCTTGCATGCCTGCAGGTTTTTGTGGTTTTCATTTCGTTTCTAACCGTAAATGTTTTTGAATATTGGTGAATGAACTTGCTGCATCTGTTGAAATAATCATATGGTTTTCCCCTTGATTGTTTTATTATGATGATACATATTGACTGATTTTCAAATGTTAACCTTGGGTAACCACATAGTCATTTTATAATATACATTTTATTTATTGTTGAGTTCAATTTGCAAATATTTTGCTAAGAACTTTTGCATTTATATTCATGAGAGATACTGGTCTACAATTTTCTTTTCTTAAAATGTTCAGGTCACGTTTTGGTATCAGGATTCCATTGTCCTCATAAAAAGACTTGAGAGTTATCTCCTCCTCTGCCTTCTGAAAGGTGTTGTAACATTCCTTGGGTCTTTTCTTTCTCTCTCTTCCTTTCTTTTTGTCTTTCTTTCCTTCCTTCCTCCCTCCCTTCCTTCCTTCTGTCTTTCTCTTTCTTTTCCCTCCCTCCCTCCTTCCCTTTCTCCCTCCTTCCTTCCTTCCTCCCTCCTTCCCTTCTTCCCTTTCTCCCTTCCTTCCTTCCTTCTCTCTCTCTCTTTCCTTCCTTCCTTCCTTTTTCCTTTGTTCTTTCTTTCTTTTCTTTCATCTCTCTCTGTCACCCAGGCTGGAGCATGGTGGTGCAATCTGCAGCTTCTGCCTCCCAGGTTCAAGCAATTATCCTGCCTCACCCTTCCAAATCGCTGGGACTATAGGTATGCGTCACCACACCTGGCTTTTTTGTATTTTTAGTAGAGATGGGGTTTCACCGTTTTGTCCAGGCTAGTCTCAAACTCCTGACCTCAGGTGATCTACCTGCCTCAGCCTCTCAAAGTGCTGGGATTTCAGGCGCGAGCCACCATGCCTGACCTGGGTCTTCTGGATGCTTATTATATTTTACTTCTCCAAAGGTTGAGAAGGAAATTTATAAATATACATATCATACTCTTTCCTGAAATGTTTATCTAGTATATAATAAAAGTTCATGAGAAAAAAATTTTGCATAATCTGTAGGTTTTATTTATATACATAAGTAATTATAATTACTTACCTTCTAAAATTAGCATAGATATTTGAAGCATCAGAATGGTAATTCAAAGGTAACATTTTTCATGTATATACATATAAGCTGGGCATGGTTGCTCACCCCTGTAATCCCAGCACTTTGGGAGGTTGAGATGGGAGGATTGCTTGACCCCGGGAGTTTGAAACTGGCTTGGGAAATGCGGAGAAACCCCATCTCTACAAAAAATACAAAAATTAGCCAGTCGTGGTGGTGTATACCTGTAGTCCCAGCTAGTCAGGAGGCTGCTATGGGAGGATCGCTTGAGCCCAGGACTTAACCTGTAGTGAGCTGTGATTGTACTACTGTGCTCCAGCCTGGGCAACAAAGAAAGATTCTGTCTCAGAAAATAAAAAAGAATTCATGAATATACATATGCATATACACACATATATGTGTGAATGTCTATATATATGTCTATAAAAATTATATACGTAATTTTTTCAAGGTGGGGTCTTTGCTATGCTGCCCAGACTGGTCTCACTGGGCTCAAGTGATCCTCAGACATTAGTCTCCCAAGTAGCTGGAATCACAGGCTCGAACCACAGTGCCCGGCCACGTACACATAGTTTTGTTTGGGAAATACATAGTATCTTATAAAGTGGTTCTCTGAATACAGAGTGTGGCAGCCAACTATAAACAATTTTTCTTACTATTCCATAAACCAAAATGTCTAAAAATTGATTACCACCCTTTTTAATCAGTGACAGGAATTAAGAATATTAAGGTTTATTTACATTCTCAGATACACTAAAATCTTTATTAGAGCAAGTTTTTCTACGCTTCTTGAAAACCAAGCTTTACCAGGGCACTTGAGGCCAATTGCACTTACTTGAATCTCATCTCTTTTTATGTTCTCCAATCACTTTTTCTCTAGAGTGTAATGAGCTGTGAAGTGGCCAAAAGGTGAACAGAAAGAAAAGGAAAGAGAAAAGGCGAGGTTTTTGAATTAGACACAAATAGGAAAAATAAGTCTTGAAACAGTTAAAAGGGATTATTTATTTTATTTTTACTTCTTTGATACATGTGAACTATATGGTCAGCTTCTAGGATTTATAATTCAGGAGTTTTTGGTTTTTGTTTTCACTTCGTTATTGCTTTAGATAACAACATATGAATAAAAATGAGGAAACAGCTTTGCAGATTGAAACTCAAAACAACAGAATGAAAGGTAGATGAATAATTTATTCTAAATTAGTGCTCAGAAGGGAATATTCTCATAATTTACGTTTTATATTTTTGGAAAAAAAAGTTTGAGTCTAAAATATGATTGGCCTCCTTAAATAGACAGGGGAGAGTTAGAACAGATATTTATGTTGTGATTTGAAGTTTTGGGGACATAGCAATGATTAGGAGGCCTCTTGAAAGCCAAGAATTTTCTCTTTTTCTTTTGTGTTTGGAAAGCCCAGGCCTGAGCTATGCACTGGGCGTGTGGAAGAGACTTCAGACATGTTTATATCAGCAGGGAGTGCATTCAAACACGATCTTGCTAATCTTGAAGTATCACACCCGGAACCAGTTGCTGCTTTTGAAGGGTTTTTAAATTTAAATAAGATGTTTTCCCCTTCACATCTCAATTTAGTTTTGTGCTTCTCACACATTGATAAAAATAAGACGTAACACATGCTTTGGTTAGGCTTGGAAAGCAATGATTGATAGGAAGAAAGAACCTTGAACCAGAGAAAGGGAATTAAAAAGGGCCTCAGAGAGACCGTCTTCTGTTTGCTTTACATGGGAAACATCTTAGAATGAGAGTAGAAACACTGTTTTGAACAAATATATTTTAAAAATGTTTCGTAGGCACATTTTTCTGCCATGTTATAATGAGAAACAGATGTAGATGCTGTTAAATCATGTCAAATATGAACTGCCTGTGTACCCCATGTATATGTGTAAATATTTAACTAGAAAAACAGTCACATGAGAACTATTCTGGAGTGAACGTGGAAGCAGGAAGCCACAAATTATAGGTCTGAAATTCACCATGCATGGCTTATGAGTCCAGATAAGTAAAACCAAATGAAAAGACCCTGAAAATTTTATAAATAGTTCATGTTTTTGGGTAAGGGGAGGGAAGGGAAAAGAAGAAAAGGGCAGAATGAATTTTAATATACTTCATTCATTCACAATTGGTACATTCAATTATAACCAGAGTACTAAGAATAATATGACAGGAATTTAGTTATGCATTTAAATCTAAGGTATATTAGTTATACCTGCTGCATAGGCAAAATTACTATGGGATTGTAGCTTATCTTCAGTTAGGTTCTAAAGTCAGCAAATAAAGCAAAAATTACAAACTTTCAGATTTACCCTTGAAAGTTTCCCTTGTTGACATCATGTTTTAGGCAGACACACATAGGTCTGCTAATGTGGCCAGTTCTGAAACAGATCATATCTTCTGAAGGTTCCAGATGATCATGAAATTAACTTTTGCTTATGGATAGAATAAGGAAAAAAGCAATTATGGACACTGGGTGCATATCGTATAGAGAACATGTATTGTTTTCTTCTTTTTTCCTTTTTTTGAGACAGGGTCTTGCTCTGTCACCCAGGCTGGAGCATAGTGGTGTGATCTTGGCTCACTGCAACCTCTGCCTCCTGGGCTCAAGTCATCTACCCACTTTGGCCTCCCAAATTGCTGAGACTACAGGCATGAACCACCATACCTGGACAAGAAAATATATATTGTTAAAACTAGAAGTGGCTGGGTGAGGTGGCTCATGCCTGTAAGCCCAGCACTTTGAGAGGCCAAGGTGGGTAGATCACGAGGTCAGGAGTTTGAGAGAAGCCTGGCCAGCATGGTGAAAACCTGTCTCTACTAAAAATACAAAAAATTAGCTTGGCGTGATGGCGAGCACCTGTAATCCCAGCTACTCAGGAGGCTGAGGAAGGAGAATTGCTTGAATCTGGGAGGCAGAGGTTGCAGTGAGCCGAGATGGCACCACTGCACTCCAGCGTGGGTGACAGAGCAAGACTTGATCTCAAAAAAAATAAAAGAAAAAAAAAAAACCCAACTACTCAGGAGGCTGAGGAAGGAGAATTGCTTGAATCTGGGAGGCAGAGGTTGCAGTGAGCCGAGATGGCACCACTGCACTCCAGCGTGGGCAACAGCAAGTCTCCATCTCAAAAAAAACCCAACTAAAAACAACAAAAAACAAAACAAAAAACTAGAAGCATACCATGATTCTAGCCAGGCCCATTTGTTCATTTTTAATTGCTTTGTCATTTTATTATTGAGTTGGAAATGAATGCAGATTTGTGCCTTCCATCTTGGCCCCAATCTGGGGCTTTTCCTTCTTACGGGGAAGAGTGCAATGAATCCTGCCCTATACTCTTCCTTCATTTGAGATAATCTTCTCTAATCACCTTCTGTGACTTAAATTGTTTTATTGGGGCATGGTCTTCATATAGTGAAAGGCACAGGTCGTAAGTGCTGCAGTTCCATGAGTTTTGACAAATGCATATATTCATGGAACTCCAACTATTGCCGAAAAAACAGAATATTTCTCATCTTGCTCCATTAAGGTCAATCCCACTAGGGACAATGATTATTCTGATTTCTTTCTCTAAAGGTTAGCCTTGTCTGTTCCAGAACTTCATAGCAAAGGCATTATGTGGCTTGTACTTTTATATATCTGACTTCTTTTGTTCAGCATAAGGTGTGTGAGATTAATCTATGCTCTTGAGTAAATTATCAGCAGTATTTTGTTTCTGTTCATTACTGTATATTCTGCAGATGAATATATTACAATTTGTTCATTTGTTCCTATTGATGGACAGTTGGGTTGTTTCCAACCAATTATAAGCAAAGTAGCTATGAGTATTCATAGACAAACATTTGCGTGGATACATGTTTTTCTTTCTCTTGAATAAATACTAGAGGGCAGAACTGGCGGTCATAGAACATGTTATGTTCAACTTCATAAGAATGCACCAAACAGTTTTAAAAAACGGTTGCAGCTTTTTACATTCCCATCTTTCTATGGGAGTTCTGGTTGCTTAAGATCTGACCAACATCTTTCTGACTTTTGCCATTATAGTGGGTGCATTGTGGTATCTCATTGCGGTTTTATTGCATTTTCCTAATGATTCGTTATGTTGAGAACTTTTATGTGTTTATTGGCCATTTTTACATTTTTTGCTAAATGGCCAGGCCATTTGCTCTTTTTCTTTTTTTGAGACTGAGTCTCACTCTGTTGCCCAGGCTGGAGTACAGTGGTGTGATCTCAGCTCACTGCAACCTCCACCTCCTGGGTTCAAGTGATTCGCTGCCTCAGCCTCCCAAGTAGCTGGGACTACAGGGGTCCACCACCATGCCCAGCTATTTTTTTTTGTATTTTTAGTAGAGACAGTGTTTCACTGTGTTGGCTAGGTTGCTCTCGAACTCCTGACCTCGTGATCTGCCTGCCTTGGCTTCCCAAAGTGCTGGGATTACAAGTGTGAGCGATTGTGCCTGGCCCATTTGTTCATTTTTAATTTGTCTACTTGTCATTTTATTATTGAATTGGAGGAATTTTTTATATTCTAGATACAGATTACAGATTCTGTGGCAGATATATGTTTAATGAATGTTTTCTCCCAGCTTGTGGCTTGCTTATTTTATTAACATCACTTGTGATTAGAATTTTTTTTATTTTATATTTAGTGCTTTCTGTATCCTGAGTAAGAAATCTTTGCTTACCCCAAGATCACAAAAATATTGCTTTATATTTTCTTCTGGAAGCTTTATAGTTTCAGCTGTCAAGTTTAAGTCTATGAGGTAGGAATTTAAGTTAATTTTTTTCATATGGCTATCCAGTTTTTCCAGCAGTGTTATTATTATTCCAATTGACTAATTTTCAGGCGTACAATACATTGACATTAACTATACTCACCATGTTGTACAATAGATCTCTTGAATTCTGTTTCAGGTAGTATGGTGGGGTTAGATGGTGAGCCCTGCCATCATAAAGTGGGGAAACAGATGTTAATCTTAATCATATAAATACATCCAAATTTGTGATAATGAAAAAGGCTGTGAATGAGCTGTTATTGGCGTTTTGAGACCACATAATGGGTAGTTTGACTTAGAAAGCTCAAGGAAAGTTATCTGCGAGAGCTGTAGAGAGTGAATACAGGATACTTAGTAAACGTGCATTTCCCTTCTGTTTTAGAAATCACATTATTTAAAAGAGGCAACTTATTTTAGCAAACATTGACCTTCTCCATGTCCCTTTACAAAATTGTCCTCATCTGAGGTGACTTGACATATTTGCAAGAAGTTCCTTAAAAAAAAAAAGAAAAGTAGATGTTTACACTTTTAAAATGAGAACTGCAACCCATTTTCTTAACAGGTGTTCACTGTGTTCCTGACTTGCAGATGTCACATCTAATCACATCTAATTTAAATTGAAAAACAGTCTCATCCTGTAAAATTGACAACAAAGAGAACATTCTAAAGTATTATGATTTTATGAAGAATCTAGAAAATGCAATTACCTCCTATTGTGCTGTAATAGTGGTTGTGTATTTTTATTCTTCTACAGTCTTTCTACAAAAATTAATTAGTTTTATCCCCAGTTTCAGGTTAAACTCCCCTAAAAGCCACACAAAGCGACAGTTCATTTTATAATCAAAATAATTGATTTCAATTAAGCAGCAAAGATAGGCTTTGGTGAAGGAATGATGTTAATTCTCAGGATGTCTGAAATTAACATAAAGAATACTTTGTTCTTTGTTCTCTGTTAAACCTCTATTGCTTTGGGAAAGAAGGTTGGCTTCTGGATAAATTTTGTAAAAAGGTAAATTAGGCCGGACATGGTGGCTTATGCCTGATATCCCAGCACTTTGGGAGTATGAGGTGGGTGGATTGCCTGCGGTGAGGAGTCTGAGACCAGTCTGGCCAACATGGTGAAACCCTGCCTCTACTAAAAATACAAAAAAAGTAACCGGGTGTGGTGGTGTGTGCCTGTAATCCCAGCTACTCCAGACGCTGAGGCAGGGAAATTGCTTGAATCAGGGAGGCGAAGGTTGCAGTGAGCTGAGATTGCGCCACTGCACTCCAGCATGGGCGACTGAGTGAGACTCTGTCTCAAAAAAATTAAAAAAAAAAGATAAATTAGATGGTATAATGTTAAATGTGGACCCCTCATTAAAATATTTCAGAAAGAGCCAGGTGTGGTGGCTCATGCCTATAATCCCAGCACTTTGGGAGGCTGAGGCAGGTAGATCACTTGAGCTCAGGAGTTGGAGCCTGTCCTGGGCAACACGGCGAAAAAATACAAAACATCTCTAAAAAATATATATATATATATATATAAAAATTAAGCAGGGCATGGTGGCACACACCTATTGTCCCAGTTACCTGGAAAGCGGGGGTGTGAGGATCACTTGAGCCAGGGAGGTTGAGGCTGCAGTGAGCCAAGATTGCACCACTGAATTCCAGCTTGGATGACAAAAAATGACATAAGTAAATGAATCATATATTCTGGCCCCTTTTCACCCGTTCTAGTTTCTTTCCACTGTTTACTACTTTCTCTTTACATCTCTATCCCCCTAAAAATTGCTGAGACTGCTGGAATGGAGTACTGTTTTTATTTAAAGGGACAGCTTTCAAGCCACCCCTTACCTTCCTTCTCTTCAGTGGTGAGGGCCTCCAGAAGTTTTCTGTTTGCTTGGTGGTTGTGACTCTTTGTCAGTGGGCAGGTGTGAGGATGCCGAGTTGGAAAGGGCAGCTCAGTCGTCTAAAAGTGCATGGAGGAGGCACTTGGTGCTATGAGCACACATTCATTTTTACTCCGTTTTGATGAGCGTTTGAAACAAAGAATAGGTATAGTTAGCAATGAAGACGGTGAATGCACATCTAGATTCTTCTCACATTAAACGTAGATCTGCAAAAAAGTCTAAATCTAGTTAAATTGCTAGTATTTGTGTAATTTGGTGAAAGAGACTACTTGGCAGGTGTGAGATTAAAGAGAATGGAAGCAGAAGTCACAGTTCTGGACCACTATCATAGGCTTAAATTGTGTCTCTCATATCTCCTACCCCCATTCATGTGCTGAAGTCCTAACCCTAGTACATCAGAATGTGACTGTGTATTAGTCCCTTTTCATACTGCTGATAACAGCATACCTGAGACTGGGCAATTTACAAAGCAAAGAGGTTTAATGGAGAACTCACAGTTCCACATGGCTGGGGAAGCCTCACAACCATGGCAGAAGGCAAGGAGGAGCAAGTCACATCCTACTTGGATAGTAGCAGGCAAAGAGAGAGCTTGTGCAGAGAAACTCCCATTTTTAAAACCATCAGATCTCATGAGACCCATTCACTATCACGAGAACAGCACAGGAAAGACCCACCCCCATGATTCAATCATCTCCCACTGGGTCCCTCCCACAACAGATGAGAATTATGGGAGCTACAAGATGAGATTTGGATGGGGCCAGAGAGCCAAACCGTATCGGACTGTATTATTTGGCGATAGGGCCTTTAGAAAGGGAATTAAGTTAAAATGAGGTCACTAATATGGACCCTAAAACCAAACCTGCCGGCACCTTGATCTTAGACTTTGGCTTCAGAACTGTGAGCGGATGTGTGTCTGTTGTGGAAACCACCCCAGTCTTCGGTATTTTGTGATGGCTGCCTAGCAAACTATACAACCACTCACACATGGTAACTTGCGCAGAAGGGCATGAATACAAATGTGAATGGTACAGCAGCTGCAGGATGAGGGAAGTGAGATATACAAAAAAAGTGAGATTCTGTCTGAGAGCCGAGTCTGGGCATTGACTAGATGTCTGACTTGGAGCAAGTTCCTTAACTTTTTGAGTTTCAGAGTCAGAAACTGGGCTCATGAGAACCACAAGAAACCTGTGAAGGCACTGGGACAGAGCCTGGCTTCTGGTAGGCACTGCACAGTATCCATCCTTCCTGGCCTCTGCGCTAGCTGTGTGTGCTCTTCTCTAGGGGGCCCATAGGACAAGGGTGCATTGACCTTGAGAGATTTCTGAGAGCAGGGTGTCATGAGCCATCTCTAGATCTTAGTTTCTTGACTATTAATGGGCCGGGCACTGTGGCTCATGCCTGTAATCCAACATTTTGGGAGACTGAGGCGGGAGGATGCCTTGAGCCCGTGAGTTCGAGACCAGGTGTGGTGGTGTGTCCCTGTAATCCCAGCTACTCCAGACACTGAGGCAGGGGAATTGCTTGAATCAGGGAGGTGGAGGTTGCAGTGGGCTGAGATTGTGCCACTGCACTCCAGCATGGGCGACCGAGTGAGACTCTGTCTCAAAAAAAAAAAAAAAAGAAAGGACTGTGTGGCAATGTTAGACTCTAACTTGAGGTCATTCTGTCTCTGAAAGTTTATGTTTTTAAAGAATTAAAGGAAACAAGCTTGAGTGAGAAGAAAAGGTAGGGGATTCTGGAAAGATCTGCTGAAATGTTAGTAAATTATGAAAAACTAAGCACTGATGAGGTTAATGTAAGTGACTTGGGGCGACTTCCAGACTTAGATGGCTGCGGTGGGCAGGCAGGGAGAAGGAAGCTGGGTGTATTAGGGTTCTCTAGAGAGACAAAACTAATAGAATAGATGTCTACAGGAAAGGGAGTTTATTAAGGAGAATTGACTCCATGATCACAAGGTGAAGTCCCACGATAGGCCGCCTGAAAGTTGAGGAGCAAGGAAGCCAGTCTGAATCCCAAAACCTCAAAAGTAGGGAAGCCAACATTGCAGCCTTTAGACCATGGCCAAAGGCCCAAGAGCCCCTGGTAAACCACTGGTGTAAGTTCAAAAGTCCAAAAGCTGAAGAACTTAGAGTCTGATGTTCGAGGGTTGGAAGCATCCAACCCAGGAGAAAGATGAAGGCTGGAAGACTCAGCAAGTCAGTTTCTTCCACCTACCTCTGCCTGCTTTATCCTAGCTGCGCTAGCAGCTGATTGGATAGTGCCCACCCATATTGAAGGTGGGTCTGCCTCTCCCAGTCCACTGACTCAAATGTTAATCTCCCTTATAGTCACACCAAGGAACAATACTTTGCATCTTTCAATCCAATCCAGTTGACGCTTAATATAACCATCACACTGGGGGTAGTTTTAGTGGTTGAAAAGGAAAGCCAGGGATGGAGAATTATCAGTGATTTTTGTTTTTAAGCCAGTGAGATGTGATTTTTGTGAAAGATTATTCTCCTAGGTATATGGTCATATATGTAGGATAGAGAGGTACAGCAGGCGGCAGAAGACAGAGATAGAGGCAGAAGCATGAATATAGGAGGGGCTGAAGATTGCTTTGGAAATGGAAGAATGCACAGAGAATGATGCATGGTAGAATTACCGATGGGGTGGGATCAGCAGGGGACGGAGAAAGGGAGTTCAAATCACTGAAAACCAGGTGACATTTTTCAAATCACTGAAAAAGCTTATTGACCTCCTGCAGGTTTTTTGTTCTAAGAAGAAACCTGTATAGGGTAAACTATGAGATGGAGGGGGCTGAATAATAGCAAGAAGGCACCAGCCTTCTCACATATATATGTATGTATATATATATATATATATATATAGAGAGAGAGAGAGATGGAGTCTCACTCTGTCGCCCAGGCTAGAGTGCAATGGCGCCATCTCAGCTCACTGCAACCTCTGCCTCCCGGGTTCAAGCGATTCTCCTGCCTCAGCCTCCTGAGTAGCTAGGATTACAGGTGTGCGCTACCACACCAGGCTAATTTTTGTATTTTTAGTTGAGATGGGGTTTCACCATATTGTTCAGGCTGGTCTTGAACTCCTGATCTCGTGATCTGCCCGTCTCTGCCTCCCAAAGTGCTGGGATCACAAGCGTGAGTCACCATGCCTGGCCACATGTTTTCTTATGCTTTAAAGTCAGGCTGACTTGGTCTAGAAATGGAGATGAGGATTTTTATTTTTCTTTTTCCAAACTGGACATACTGGCAGGAAATTTCCCAGGTATGAGCCGAGCGTGGGGTTATTAGGTCAGCAGAGAGCCTTTGATAGGGAACTGATGGTCCATGGATTTGGTCATATTGGCCCTTGCTTTTCAGGATCTCTGGCTTCTGATTCAAATACTTACTATATCAGATCCGGAATCAACTCATACAAGCAAATCTTTGCTCAGAACATATAAATGGTGATTTCTTCTTCTCCTTCTTCTTTTTTTGAGACTGAATCTCGCTCTGTTGCTCAGACTGGAGTGCAATGGCATGATCTTGGCTCACTGCAACCTCCACCTCCTAGGTTCAAGTGATTCTCCTGCCTCAACCTCCTGAGTAGCTGGGATTACAGATGTCTGCCACCTTGCCTGGCTAATTTTTGTATTTTTAGTAAAGATGGAGTTTCACCATATTGGCCAGGCTGGTTTCAAACTCCTGACCTCAGGTGATCCACCTGCCTCAGCCTCCCAAAGTGCTGGGATTGCAGGCGTGAGCCACCTCCCTCAGCCGATTTCTTCTTTTCTTCATTTTTAAAAATGTTTACTAGTGTCCTTGTAATGGGCTACGAGTTGGGAACACAGAGATGAATGAAATGCCAACCCTTCCTGTCATCATTTATGCTAAATTTATCTGTCTATTAAATTATATCACACAAAATTGAGAAAGAGAGTGATTTCAGAATATATTCTCACATGAATAAAGTCTGAAAAAAATTGGCCTAAATAATATACTCTTTGAGGAAGAGCTGACTTTTGTCTGGTGAAGCTGCTTATTGATGTATTTTATTTATTTATTATTATTATTATTATTATTTTTGAGACAGGGTCTTGCTCTGTCACCCAGGCTGAGTGCAGTGGTACAATCATGGCTCACTGCAGCCTCAAACTTCTGGGCTCAAGCGATCCTTCCACCTCAGTCTTCCAAGTAGCTGGACTACAGGTGTGCCCCACCACACCAGGCTAAATTTTAAGTTTTTTGCAAAAGTGGGATCTCCTTATGTTGCACCGGGCTGGTCTTGAACTCCTGGCCTCAGGTCCTCTTGCCGCAGCCTCCTGAGTAGCTGGGACCACAGGTGCATGCCACCATGCCTGGTTAAGGAGTGCATTTTTTAAACATTTGAGACAATATCTGGCTTTGTTGCTCAGACTGGAGTACAGTGGCACAATCATGGCTCACTGCAGCCTTGACCTCCTGGTCTCAAGCAATCATCCTGACTCAGCCTCACATGTAACTAGAGCCACAGGTGCACCATCACGCCTTGTTAATTTTTTAATTTTTTGCCGAGAGCGTGTCTCACTTTGTTGCCTAGGCTAGTCTTGAACTCCTGGGCTCAAGCAATCCTCCTGCCTTGGCCTCCCAAAGTGCTGGAATTACAGGCAAGAGCTACTGTGCATGGCCACTAGTACATTTTAGAGTAGGACAATAGATTTAACAGAAGAATGTATGAAAATCCTGCTCTTTTTGTGTTTAGTTATTTTCAAAAAAAATGATAGAAAAGAAGAAGGTGCAGTGAGCCGAGGTCGTGCCACTGCACTGCAGCCTGGCACCTGGTGACGGAGTGAGACTCTGTCTCAAAAAAAAAAAAAAAAAAGAAGAAGAAGGTGAGTGAGCCATTCTTGTCTCTCCCCCTTCTATATTATGCTGTTAAAATTGGAGAGGTTTTGCGTAATAAAACCTCAACCCCTCATGTTCTCAGAGTTGACAGATGTGTACACCAGCAATCAATGACAAAGTGAAAAGTGCTATCATAAAGCTGCACTCAAAATCTGATGGGAACTTAGGAAGGTTTACTAAGGCTGCTGGGTTGCTGATCCACATTGCCTCACTAAAGATAATAACTAGTTATTGTGACCCATATATTTGGGTGTTGCAGAGTCAGTAAACAAAATAAAGGAAAGTGGGAAAGGATAGGAAACAAATAATTATTAAGCACCTACTAAGTGCCTGATGCCAACTGGGTAAATTCACAAAAATCACGTCACTGAATCCTTACAAGCACCCTGGGTCCTAAGTTATATTCACTTTTCAGATGAAAAATCTGACTTGGGCCGGGTGTGGTGGCTCACCCCTATAATCCCAGCACTTTGGTGCCGAGACCAGCTTGGTCATAGAGACCCCAACCCAGGCGGTGCTGAAGGAAATAAGAAACAGAAACAAAGGTAGAGTGTAAAAGTGGGATTAAAGTGGGACCGTCAGGGTCTGCCAGCGTTTCCCAGCTGACATCCAGAGCAGACGCTGACCCACGTATTTATTCTTTGTGAACAAGTGATTGTTTTTACGAAGCAGGTGCTTGGTGTTTCTTCGTAGAATAAAGATAGACTAAACGAGCAGATAGTGCCTGTTCACTACTAAGATAGAAATAAGTTTGAAAGCACTCTTTGAGAGTCAGCAATGGGACAAGGTTAAATATCCTGTGTTTTGGGAGCTAGTTTAACTAGTGCATGAGCAGTACATATTGCTTGCTTATTCTAGCAGTTTCCTGCCTGAGGATGGTTCGGTGTTTCTTGCCGTCACCTCTCAGCAAGCAACATATACTCCATCACACACACGTCAAGACCTCCCAACACTTTGGGAGGCCGAGGCTGGCGGATCACTCAAGCTCAGGAGTTTGAGACCAGCCTGGGAAACATGGTGAAACCCCATCTCCACAAAAGGGATACAAAATTTAGCCAAGTATGGTGGCATATGCCTATAGTCTCAACTACTCGGGAGGCTGAGGTGGGAGGATCAGTTGAGCCTGGGATGTTGAGGCTATGGTGAGCTGAGATCATGCCACTGCACTCCATCCTGGGTGACAGAGCAAGACCCTATCTCAAAAAAAAGAAAAGAAAGAAAAGAAAAGAAAAGAAAAAAAACAAAGAAAAAGCTGAGACTTGGAGAGAATAATAGTTTCTCCAAAGTCCCACAGCTAATGGGAGGACGAAGCAAGATTTCTATACGTGTGCAGACTCCTCCCACCATATCATGTGGTTACAACTAAATGGGGCAAATAAAGCACCCGAGAAAGAGGAAGTGGGGAAACTTGGTTTTGCTGCCTCTGTGAAAATGAGCGTGACTCAGAGATTTCTGACAGCAGAACCTAGTGGTTTGTGAAGTCAGAGTCTATAAACGTTTCCGTTACTGGATTCAAGAGATTTAACTCAATAACAGAAGCTAGCTGTCAGATAAAGACTGGAACAAGCATTTTTTTTCATGGGTATATAGATTCACAAATGTGAGCAAAGAGAACTCTCAGGATGGTTTCCACAGAAAACGAAGTGTAGTTGAATCTCATTTATTTGGAATTTATCTATAAACTCACACATCCAGGACACAACAAGGAATCAGCAAATCAACAAAACTCCATGAGCACTCAAATAGATGTCATTAACAACAATCATCAATCTCAGGCACTGCAGTGTTTATTCCACTCCAAATGTTTTCAAGCTCTCACTTAGACTTTATTTATTAATTCTTCTCTGACTTTCTAATCTAGAAGAGGATGAAAGAAACTCTCCATCAGTATTGCTGAAAACAGAAGTGGTGTCTGACAGGAAAGAATTAAGACAAAAGAAAAGACAAAAAAAATTGGAAAAGCAGTTGTAAGAATGAAAAGAGCTTAGTGTTCATTCAGATTATGGTCAGAGGCCCTCAATGGATGGGATTACCCTTGTAACACATCCGTGCAAGAAAGTACGGTTTTTTTCTTACCATTGACCCAGTCACCAGTATAAAATTTTGGGCTGGGCGTAGTGGTTCACACTTGTAATCCCAGCACATTGGGAGGCCAAGGTGGGCAGATCAGCTGAGGTCAGGAGTTTGAGACTAGCCTGACCAACATGGAGAAACCCTGTCCCTACTAAAAATACAAAAAACTAGCTGAGCGTGGTGGCGCATGCCTGTAATCCCAGCTACTCTGGAGGATGAGGCAGGAGAATCACTTGAACCTGGGAGGCAGAGGTTGTGGTGAGTTGAGATTGCACCATTGCACTTCAGCCCGGGCAACAAGAGTGAAACTCTGTTTAAAAAACAAAACAAAACAAAACAAATTTCAGGCTACTTTTCTAAGTAGGCAGGAGGTATCTGGTACATTTTAGTACATTTTTAGTACATTCAGTCATTCAAAATTACTAACATGAAAACATGTCATTGCTTAAATGAATAGGAACTGAGCCATCTGGGAAACTTTTTAGTTATGCAAAGCAATGCATACTCAGAGGATCTTAGATAATCTGGTGCAGTATCATTCAACTATGAACTCTAATTTCCAATCACAGCTTTCACTGGAATTGGGGCAGATGGCCCAGATGATACCCCTGTTGGCCTGAAGAAGAGAGAGGAGAAACTCCACCATCCCAGGGATTAACCATGCGTCCTATTACCTATGGGACTTTGAGGAGACTAATGTTCACTCCAGATCTCAGCTTTTTCATCTGTAAAGTGAATCTAGCATAATTTAGGACCCAGGGTGTTTGTGAGGATTAAATGACATAATTCCTGTGAATTTATTCAGTTAATGTCCTCACTCTCCATTCCCATTGTTACTGCAGTGGGGGGTAGTGGCAGTTAGAGAAAAATCTCCAAATTGGTTCTATTTTTTTGAGACAGAGGCTCACACTGTCACTCTGGCTGGAGTGCAGTGGTGCGATCATAGCTCAGCGCAGCCTTGAAGTCCTGGACTCAAGCAATCCTCCCACCTTGGCCTCTTGAGTAACTCGGACTGCAGGCATGTGCTACCATGTCTGGCTAATTTTTTATTTTTGTAGAGATGGGGGGGTCTCACTATGTTGTCCAGGTTGGTCTCAAACTCCTGGCATCAAATGATCCTCCCACCTCAGCCTCCCAAAGTGCTGGTATTACAGGTGTGAAGCACCTTGCCTGGCCCTCTCCTCATCTTAGATCAGCTAATTTTGGGAAATAAGGACAAAGGCCTTCACCCATGTCCTTCCTGGGGTGGTCTCACCACATGTACACTATCTCCCTTGCCCCCAAAACATTCACACAAACACACATTCTTTTGTACCAAGCCCTAATTACAAATACCATAACTGCAACTAAAAAGGATATTTAAATGTGTGTTAAGTAATCACGCCAACAGCCTTTTGTTTTACTTCCTTATTCTTGTCCTATTCTAAATGTGCTAAAAGTGTCAAAGTGTCGATAAAAAGGCAAAAGAAGCCTGACATACAAGGAAGACAAAGTAAAAGGAGGGGACTTGGATAATTTGCAAAATAGAAAATGAGTCTTCAAATGATTGAAGCAGATGTACTGCTTCTTAATAGACATTTTTTTTCTCTCTCTCAGTAATAGAAATGTTGACCCAAAGTTTCATAAACTTGTTGAATGCCTTTTCAGAAGTTGCAAATGCAAACTCAAGAAATGAAGTTTTGGCCAGGCACGGTGGCTCACGCCTGTAATCCCAACACTTTGGGAGGTTAAGGCGAGTGGATCACTTGAGGTCAGGAATTTGAGACCAGCCTGGCCAGCACAGCAAAACCCCATATCTACTAAAGGCACCAGAATTAGCTGGATGTGTTGGTGCACACCTGTAATGCCAGCTACTTGGGAGGCTGAGACATGAGATTCACTTGAACAGGGATGTCTGTGGGGAGGCTGTGGTTATTGCAGTCTGAGTGACAGAGGGAGACTCCTTCTCCAAACAAAACAAAACAACTTTCTGTTTCATTGAACTATCTCTTATAATTTCTCAGTGGAAATCAATGACACACATTTATGCTGGCCCAGCTTAATATAGGAATAGATTTAAAAATATTTAGTATAATTTTTTAACCTTTTGAGAGCATAAGGTGTTATTTGTTTTTACTTATTAGTACTACCTCCTTCGAGATACTTAATATTAAAATGTAGATTAGTGATTCTTACTTTTTATATGTCCTGGTCCAGTTTGAGACTATGATGAAAGCTGTAAATGCACACACCGTATTAAATTATGCACACAGTTTCAGGGATCATGACCTCCCAAAGTCCCAGGACTCAATAAACAACTCTGGGATACACAGTAATAGATGTGCCTTTAAGCACATTATATAGATGCTGTTTATTGTAACTGAATCTTTGACATAGATTGAAAACCAGCCGGTTGGATTTCAGTGTTCTTAGCATTAAATAGGCATGCAGCCTACTCCATGCTGCAGATTAAACACAAGCTTTTATAGCTTGGAGGACAGTACACCCACAAACACATTTAACAAAACACCATGCTAATATTTCAAGCCATAAGGGGTGCCTAGATCAGATAGTCTCAACCCTTGTGCCCAAGAGTCTCATGCTCCTTTGGGAACATCACAAAACTCTAGATCCTACCACTGCATGGCCCCAAGAGATGACGACCCGCATAAGAACCCTGGTCCCTACCCCCATCATTCCTTCCTCATGTCCCAGCTGAGTCCAGACTAAGGGATCAGGGATACACATGGAGACCATAGCCTATGACCGCAATGGTTTTAACCTGGAAAATCTAAACAGATATAACTACATGTTAATTCCCACTCTAAAATTTAAATATAGGATATATATGTAATATTTTAAGTGTGATTAATATAACTTTTTGGTGTATGCGCCAAGAAAATTGACTGCAAAATTTGCTTTGGTAAGGGGCTGAGTTAACTTGTTTTATAGATTTATTGATTATAAGCCACTTAAATGTTATGCTATGTCTAACCAAGTTAATTATTTTGGGTCTGGAATAGCTGGTCTGTAGCTCTTCTTTTTCAGTGGTCAAGCAACAGGGCAATTTCTCCATTAAAGTCACTTATAGTTCATAACATAAAAGCTATTGTTTTCAAATATAAGAATCCTTATTTAGTTACCTAAAGAAGCACAGTGCTGTCAATTTCATCCAAGAGTAACTTGCAAAGGAGCATAAAATGTTTGCTTCTTCAAAGTCCATGGGAAATATGGTGTTTATGTGTTGAACTTTATGTTCTTTTGCGGGGAGGGAGAAAATGTCTACTTTCCTTGTTTTTTGTTGTTGTTTTTTTGTTGTTGCTGTTGTTAGTTTTGTTTATTTATTTTTAGAGACAGAGTCTTGCTCTGTCACCCAGGCTGGAATGCACTGTGGTCGTAGTTCAATGCATCCTTGAACTCCCAAACTCAAGGGATCCTCCCACCTCAGTCTCTCAAGTAGCTAAGACTACAGTGCATGCTACCATGCCTGGCCAATTTTTAAATTTTTCTGTAGAGATGAGGGGCTTCATATGTTGCTCAGGCAGATCTGGAACTCCTGGCCTGAAGCAGTCTTCCTGCCTTGGCTTCCCAAAATGTTGGGATTGCAGGCATGAGCCACTGCATCTAATCATTTGCTTAGGAAAGAAAGAAAAAAGGAAGCCATGTCTCTCAATACCTACATTTAAACAAACAGAAAATAAACATTTTCAGAGGCTCAGTTGAAAAATCAGAATAAGTAATAATACTCTATGTTTAACCTAAAATTGCATCTGCTTTGGACTTTACCCACAAAGAGGTCTGCCTGCATTTTAGCTTTAATGAAGATGTAAAGTGGTTGTTCTTTTCTTCTGGGAGGGAAGACAAAACACGCTTCACAGTCATGGGAGAAATGCTTCCTCCAAGAGTGGGGTTTGGAAAATAAGTGGTGAGGTGAAGTCTTCACTTACTTCGGGGTGTCATTTTTAAAGTAATATGCCAGCTGATGAATTTTATACATGATTTGGGTACAGAAGAGCTAAATTTTGGTAAAATAGAAGAGTATAGATTTACAGTCTTCAAAGTTTTTTCTCTTAAGTCATAGATTCCTTTTTTTCTTTTTTAAAAATGCTTTATGATATTTGCTTTATTGCTTATCTTTATTGCTTACCCTTTTATCCATCCCTGTATCCATCCATCAATCCATCTTATTTTTTTTTTTTTTAATTTTATTTTAAATTCCAGGATACATGTGCAGGATGTATAGGTTTGTTACACAAGTAAATCTGTCCCATGGTGGTTTACTGCACCTATCAACCCATCATCTAGATATTAAGCCCAGCAGGCATTAGCTATTTTTCCTGATGTTCTCACTACCCTTATGTGGGTAGTAAGACAACCTCCCCTAGAAGCCCCAGTCAGTGTGTGTTGTTCCCCTTCATGTGTCCATGTGTTGTCATCATTCAGCTCCCGCTTATAAGTGAGAGCATGCAGTGTTTGCTGAGGATAATGGCTTCCAGCTTCATCTACGTCCCTGCAAAGGACATGATCTCGTTCCTCTTTATGAGTGCATAGTATTCCATGGGATATGTGTATCACATTTTCTTTATCCAGTCTGTCATTGATTGGCATTTGGGTTAATTCCATGATAGACCCCTTTCGTTGAATGAAAGGAGGCCCACCTCCCCTAGGCCCTGCAGCCAAATTGAAACTGCTAAGTGTGGACCCGCCCACCTCCCCTAGGCCCTCAGCAATTGTCCCCTGGTCTCTTCTCCCACTTGCACAGAGCCTTGCTTATTGCTGGGCATGGAGTAGAAGCCCAACTTAATAAAGCACCCTTGGAAGGACAGAGAGGGGCTTTAGGATGCTATCCACTGACAACAGGACTTTAAGGCATGGACAGTTCACAACTGATTTGTGAAAGAAATAGGAGTATTTCCTAAACTCTTCGTGTTAACATCCAGGATAAAGAGAAACACTTCTTCTTCCTTAGATTATGTGTGTGTGCATGTGCACAATAGCAATATTGGTAACTTTTTTTTTTTTTGAGATGGAGTTTTGCTCTTGTTGCCCAGGCTGGAATACAATGGTGCTATCTTAGCTCACTGCAACCTCCTCCTCCCAGGTTCAAGCAATTTCTTCTGCCTCAGCCTCCCAAGTAGCTGGGATTACAGGCATGCGCCACCATGCCTGGCTAATATTGTATTTTAGTAGAGACGGGGTTTCACCGTGTTGGTCAGGCTGGTCTCAAACTGCTGACCTCAGGTGATACACCTGCCTCAGTCTCCTAAAGTGTTGGGATTACAGGCATGAGCTGCCACGCCCAGCCCATAATGTTGATAACCTTAATAAGAGCTACTCATTCTCTGTTGAAAGAAGAGACTTTTAACCATTCTTTTCTCTTTCAAGGAAGATGGCTCTCCATTCTCCTTGCTTTCTTTGGGTTTGAGTCATTTTTCAGTTGAATCAGCAGGGCACAGTCTGTTTGATCAATGAACAATTAAAAATGCTCTCTTGATTCGAGATTATGTAATTGACTCTAATAACTCATGAAATGTTTGCAAAGTCAAACTACTGACTTAAATTTAGTTTAAGTTATGATTAAGAGGTTCTCTAGGAACCAACTCCACAAAGACTTTTGAGGACCATTTGGGAAATTGTTAAATCAAAGTGGTGTATATTTGAAAGCTTATTATAATATATTTTGTAATGTGTTCTCAAAATATTTTCTTAGGAAAAGTTTTTATAGTTCTCTGAAATTGAGCCAAAGGATCCTGAATCTGACTTTTTTAAACTGACAGTGAATTTTTAGTTCAAACAGCCTTTGCATTCTGCCATTTATGTGGGTTTTATTTAAAATAATGTAGAAATGCTAAACCATGAAATGAAATATTTGGAATAACCCCACTGAGCCTCAAAAGTGTCCTGACCTTGTTCTTAGAGAAGCACTTCTGTGCTTTATATGCTGGCTTTCAAACACTGGGAATGTTCATGTGGACTTTCACGTTATTCTGCACCCTGGGACCTCACCGTCAACAGCTGAGATAAGAAAAGAATGCTCTTCAGAGCACTGCTGCTCATTAGGGTGCTGTCCAAAACCTCATCCATGCCTGATCAAGTTAGTGGAATGTCAGGGCCTCTCCTGTGATGAAAGGATCTAAATGTGACTTCTCAAGCAGCCAAAATATTAGCTGTCATCCCTGTTCATGCAGAGCTATAAGATTTAGGCCTTGCAGACACAAAACTGTATGTACAGAATGCCCCTTGTTATGTTACAAATTTTTAAAATGAATAGAAGAGAGTGCACAGGATATATACAATGAGTTAATGGTGGGTACCTGTGGACTTGGGGATGATGGTGATTTTTGTTTTCTTCTATTAACTTTTTCCTTTGCATTTTTAAGTTTACAACCATGCAAATATGTATTTGTAAATGTCAAAACAACTTAATTTTCTAAAAGGTGGAATAGATGCTGTAGTTATTGGCAGAGCCAAAATCAGAGTGAGGACATGATACTCATGAGCCCTGAATGTGAGCTGCACAATAACAGTGCCAGATGCACATCAACCTGGGGTTTAAAATATGCTCACGGTAGGGATGCTGAGTCAGGAACCTGCTACAAGCCAGAAGGACCAAACATTTAGAAAGGTAATGACTTTGGGCTGGGCAAGGTGGCTCACGCCTGTAATCCCTGCTGGCTTTGGGAATCCGAGGTGGGTGGAATTGCGTGAGCCCAGGAGTGCAGGACCAGCCTGAGCAACGTGGTGAAACCCCATCTCTACCAAAAATACAAACATTAGCTAGGTGTGGTGGTATCTACCTGTAGTCCCAGCTACTCAGGAGGCTGAGGCAGGAGGGTCGACCTCAGGGAGGTTGCACTGTAGCAAGCCATGATCATGTAAGGCTGGGTGACAGAGTGAGGCCCTATTAAAAAAAAGAGAGAGGGCCGGGCGCAGTGGCTCATGCCTGTAATCTCAACACTTTGGGAGGCCGAGGTGGGTAGATCGTGAGGTCAAGAGATTGAGACCATCCTGGCCAATATGGTGAAACCCCATGTCTACTAAAATACAAAAATTAGCTGGGCATGGTGGCATGCACCTGTAGTCCCAGCTACTTGGGAGGCTGAGGCAGGAGAATTGC
>NW_016107321.1:10595555-10607066 GCF_001604975.1 Cebus imitator
TTTTCTTCTTGAGATGGAGTCTGGCTCTGCTGCCAGGCTGGAGTGCAGTGGTGTGATCTCGGCTCATTGCAACCTCCACCTCCTTGGTTCGAGCAATTCTCATGCCTCAGCCTCCCGAGTAGCTGGGATTACAGGTGCATAGCATCATACCCAACAAATTTTTGTATTTTTAATAAAGATGGGGTTTCACCATGTTGGCCAGGATGGTCTAAATCTGCTGACCTTGTGATCCACCCACCTCAGCCTCCCAAAGTGTTGGGAATACAGGCATGAGCCACCACGCCCAGCTACATCCTCTTCTTATAGCGGCTCCTTCCCCTGCCTCTGGTGTTCCTGTCCTCTTGGTGCCCTCTAGCTGGTCAAAACCCAGCAAGACACGCCTTGGAAACTGCATGCCCCAAAGGGCTCCTTTCCCTCCATTTCTATCTTGTTCCCTTTTCTTTCCTATCTCCCTGTGCTTCCTTTATTCTCATGAAATGTATGTCCAGAGTTCACAGCATATTTAGACTCAGAACACTGAGAAGTTTGAGAGTAGTAGCTGTTAGCTCCTTCATATAGCTAACAATTTGGAACTAATATTCTGAACAGTGTCAGGAAAGATAGTGTGCTAACATGAGCTGCTACATTTGGTGGTGGCCAACCAACTGCTGAGAGAGAGAGAGAGAGAGAAAGTATGTGTGTGTGTGTGCGCGCGTGGGACAGGCAGTCACTGCCTGGCTGTCAGAGAGCTCCAGACACTTCAGGACAGAGGTATGACCAGGAGCATTGCAAGAGTCCCAAAGTCCTGGGGAAGACAGGCTAAACTTCTCTGCAGTTTTGGTTTAGCATGTACAGACTAGCTGATGGACTGTGGCCCACAAAGGCCTGGACTGGAGGGACAGCCATTGGGGCTGCTGGCAAAAGCCAAGATAAGCCAAGAAGTCTAGCAGTATGGGAAGAGGCAGCAGATACTGGTGCAGAGGTCATTGACCTAGACCCCGGCGTGCTCTCTGTTCAGATCACGAGGTCAGGAGTTTGATACCAGCCTGTCCAACATAGTGTAACCCCGTCTCTACTAAAAATACAAAAAAATTAGCCTGGCATGGTGCTGGGCACCTGTAACCCCAGCTACCTGGGAGGCTGAAGCAGGAGAGTCGCTTGAGCCCAGGAGGTATAGGTTGCTGTGAGCTGGGATTGCGCCATTGCACTCCAGCCCGGACAACAGTGGGAGACTCTGTCTCAAAAAACAAGCAAACAAACACAGCCCCACCTTCACAGGGTTGTTGTGAAAATGAAATCTTTAACGCATGAGCAGCATCTAGCATATGACTGTGCAAATTAAATAATCAGACCTTAATAAATGTGGGCTATTAGTACTTCTTTTAAAAAAAATATTTTTTATTTTTGGAAAGAGAAAGGATCTCACTCTGTTGCTCAGGGTGATCTTGAACTCCAAGTGTTGTAAGAGTTTCTCCTTAGGTCAGCTAAAAGCCCGGTTCTTGTCACATGTCCATGAAAGATTAGACTCACAGACACTTTGAAGGGTAGAAAGTCAGGGTTTATTAAGCAAAAAGGGGGGAAAAAAGGGGGGAAACAGGGACTCTAGCAAAGCAAGGGTCCTGCTAGTAGGCTTCCTGCCTTAGAGACTGAATTCCCACTTACAACCTGGGAACAGGAGAAGCCAGAATCCTCCCCTCTGCAAATGGTGTGAAATTCCGTGGCTCTACCCCAATGCGCATGCCTCCCACTGCATAAGCCGGTCAGAGGACGTTGGGGACCCTATTATATTTGGCTCTCTCACTGGGGTCAAACACCTCAAGGCTTGGCCTCCCAAAGTGCTGGTATTAGAGGCATAACCTACAGCATCCAGCCTCCAGTACTTCTATCATTGGTGTTTTCGTGAGATTTCTTTTCTCTATTTTTACCTAGTTACTTTCTACTTATTTTCAAGTGGTTACATAGTTTGATTTTATGGGATACAATAAAAAGGATTCGGCCCAGTTTTTGTTTTTAAGCAGAGAAATTGCTTCTTAGGATGTATTTTAAAGGGTTAGATTACACCTGGAGTGAGTTGAACTTGAGCAAAGTTTTAAAAATAATTGTGTCTCAAAGTTGAATAAAAGAATTGGGCCCCAATGTCATTCTTTGCTTTAAGATGACTGTGAGAATAACAATTAGGAGGTTAATATATTATTGAAAGTGGTAATTTTACCAGTTTTGAACTCAGGTTCAAAAGCATAATTGGAATAATTTTCAATAGACATCAGTCTTTATTTCTTAGGAAATCACAGTGATTAAATTAATGGCAGGCAGCCTCTCCTGTTATTTGAAGATAATAGGAGTCTGTTGAGGATTAGTGGGAAAAAATGAATGATACATGTTCTATTAAAAACTTCACAGTAGAAACATTTCTTACTACTCCTTGTCTTGCCACAATTTATACATTTAAGCACAATCATGTATGCAACTTCTTTTACTGCATTTGGCCTAAAAACTAATTCAAATAAAGAATAAGACTAATGCTTTTCTTGGGATAAAAGTATACAGTTTTTTTTAGGGGGCGTGTAATATGCCAATTCAAAAAAAAGTCATGTGATGCTCTAAGAGCTTTGTAGAAGTGGAAACCATAGTTCATTTTTTTCTCTGGGTTTTTTTTTTTTTTTTTTTTTTTTTTTTTTTTTTTTTTTTTTTTTTTTTTTTTCAGGAGTCTGTTCCTGCTTCTTCATGAAATTGAACACTGGACAATGGCAATAATATCACACTCCTTATTCAGACATTTTAAATTGCTCTAATTGTGCTTTAACTTTGAAGTGAGATATTCAGATCACTTAGTATTAGGGAAATGGTACATGGATGAAGCAGTAAATAGATCTTGATCTGTTATTTTAGCTTGAGTCTTAGTAAAGTGGTTTTTGTCAGTGGACAATTGCACCCTATTTTCTTCAAGATCTTTCTATACTGAAAATGATTTAGATGGTATAGCTGAGTCTAACACGACCCATATAAGCATCTGCAGTTGTACTTACCTGGACTTGGGCGGTACTGCTTTTTCTTTTTTTTGAGACAGAGTTTTGCTCTGTCGCCAGGCTAGAGTGCAGTGGTGTGATCTCAGCTCACTGCAACCTCTGCCTCTTGGTTCAAGCGATTACCCTGCCTCAGCCTCCCGAGTAACTGGAACTACAGACACATGCCCCCATGCCTGGCTAATTTTTTTGTATTTTTAGTGGAGATGGAGTTTCATCATGTTGGCCAGGGTGGTCTTGATCTCCTGACCTCGTGATCCACCTGCCTCAACTTCCCAAAGTGCTGAGATTACAGGCGTGAGCCACCATGCCTGGCCGGTATTGCTTTTTAAATTTCAATATCACTCTAAACCTTTTCTGGCTTTTGCCCCCTTCAGTACCCTTGACCTATAAGTTGGGAAACCTGTTTGTTTCTCCTTCTGGCTGGAATGCCTATTTAGAGATTCGTGTTATTGGTCATGACTCAAGTTACATACACCGATTCCCAAGCTTTTCTTGACTTGATTCTAAACTAAATGACACGGCGATTGTGAGGCTCCAAGGCAAAACGTAAATCAGAAAAACTACCTAATTTAATGGCTAAAAAGTTCTTGTAAACATATAGATGACCACATCAGGAAATACCGTTTTCGTTGTTTTGGAAAGGAGGAGGAAGTGACCTAAGATCTGGTTTGGGGAGAAAGGAAGAGCTGGCACGTGATTCGCTGCACCAACACAAAGGCAAATACACGAAGAAAAGCCAGTCACTTTGAGTGTTAGCTTATTTTAACATATTGCTCACTTTTAATTTAAAACCCATTTTCCCCCATTGTTTCTGGTTTAATTATTATAATTTGAAATAATTGTGGTTGAAAAAATGTTTAGCTAAATCATGATACCTCACTACCTTGTAATTTAACACAACAAAGTAGGAACTGTAAGGCAAAGAGTCTGGACAATGGGGAGTAGAGGTTACAAAGGAGAAAAAAGGACCTAGATTTATTTGACATGAAAATAGAGGGTTTCTTACTCTAGGGTGAGTTTTACAGTAATTCTACACTTAAGTTTTGGCCGCTGAACTAGGCTTGCCGGTTGTATGAATTTGGATAAAATTCTATTCAGAAGAGAAAAGATGACCAAAATAAAAAGCCTACCTCTTGGGATCATAGTGCAAATTGCATAAATTAATCCATATCAAAGCAGTTTGTGAATTGCAAACTGTGACACTAAATTTACTTTATATGAGGCAATCACTAAGTGTTATTAAGTGATTGAAAGAAGATATTAATCCAACATGTTATGTGGTTTTCCTAATATGTATAAAGAAGGAAAGCATTCCAACCTGTGACTACCTCTGCCAAAAATGCTTGACTTAGTCATGAGGGAACAATCAGTCAAATCCAAAGTGAGGGCTGTTAGGCAAAGCAACTGGCCTGGATTCTACGAAAACATGTCATGAGAGGTAAAAGGAGACTATAGACAGGCCTTGGTAATCCTTGATTAAATCCAGAATTTAAAATGAGGTTTAACAAATCTTCCACACTGAAACAGACATTAGTGTTAAAATGGGAACATTTGGACTGTATATTGATAGCATTGTGTCCATTTAAAATTTCCTGAGTGTGACCATTATTAATTACGTAACTGTGGCAGGATCATTGCTCTTAGGAGGTACATGCTGAAGTATGTAAGGGTAAACCATCTTTAGGTCTACCAGTGGCTTAAATGGTTCAGCAAAATGTTTAGATATGCAGAGAGATAAAGCAAACATGGAAAACTGTTATAATTTGGGAATCAAGGTGAAAGCCATGTAGGTATTCATTGCTACCTATTCCTACAAACTTTCTATAGTTTTAAACATTTTCAAAATAAAATTTTGGAAAAAAATGTAAAGAATCCTAGTACTCAAGTAGATTGAGTTATTAAAATACAGATCTTGAAATGTGTCCTTTACAGATCATATCTTCCTACCACTTAATTTTTCTGTGTGATGCAAATATATAGATTTAAAAAAAGAAAAATCTGTGTTTTTATAAATATATGCTTTAGGCAATGAATGGAATTGTTGTTACTAATTTGAACATTTTCCTGCTGGAAAAATTCCAAGAAAATGGATAGGAGTTCTCAAGCTGTGAAAGAACGTGCACATCTTTCATGGTATTTAAAAGTGAAGTAAAAATGTATCATGGGGTGAATTCAAAGGGTTAGAACATGATTTTTAACTATCCTCTTTAGAAAAAAATTCCATTTTGAGGATCTTAGTTTATTGATTTCGTGATAATTTGCTTCCTAGATCTTCTTTCCTATGAGATAAAACTTTTGTTTTCATTTTTTGAGAGAGACATTGGGAAGTTATTGTTAGCAGAGGTGCCTCTGTACAGACTTGTTTACTAGAGTTACTTATTTATGAGTTGATTGATTTATTTTTCTTTTTCTGTTTTGTTTTTTTTTTTTTGCCTCTCAGAGTGAGGAATATACCATGACTATCAAAGTACTTTAGAATTTTAATTATATGAAGAGTCTGTTTTACAAGCGATTTGTGTGTTTAGATGCCCAAGTATAAATTGAATGCTCTAGAAATGGGGTACTTAACTGCAGCAACTTGACTCTTCCCTCGTCGAAGGAATTGAGGGGCATGACATAGAATAAGAGACTGAGGCAAGTTGTTGAGCAGGAGTGAGAGCTTATTAAAAAGTTTTAGAGCAGGGACAAAAGGAGGTAAAGTACATTTGGGAAGGCGCCAAGTGAACAACTTGAGAGATCCAAGTGCCCTGTTTGATCTCTGGCTCGAAGTTTTACACATTGGCATGGTGCAGGGGTTTCTGTCTCTTCTCCCCTGATTCTTCCCTCAGGGCAGGCATTCCGCATGTGTAGTGGCCTGCCAGCACTTAAGATGAGAGCATGCTCAGTGTGTTTACTGAAGCTGTGTGCGTGCTCACTTGAGGCATTTTTCCCTTACCAGCCAAGTGTTCCTGGAGGGAGGTCATATACCAGTTAAACTCTGCCATTTTGCCTCTTACTGCACATGCTTGGGCCCATTGGCCAACTCCTGAGATCTCATCAGGCAGCTGATGATCACCAGCTTCAAGTGTTTCCTATCTGTTGGGAGATTGCCTTTCCCTGGCACCAGCTGCCACCAATTATTATTTTAGAGAGACAGTTTAACAACTGCCTGACCATCACCTGATGGTTTAACATTGCCTGATCTTCCTGGGTGGTGGTGGTAATGGGACTTTCCTGACCTGTTTGTATTTGCCGAGCTATCTACTCTAACATTTTCACGATGACCAACTTACTATTTTGTTGCTGCTTCTTGGGGTTGATGTGGTGGGATTCTGATTTTCTCCTAGGTGATTAAGTCCAGGCAGAAATCTCATGGCTCACTTTTCTCTTTCTCTTTTTTTTTTTCCCCCATAAAGGTCAAAGACAACAGAACTGGACCAAGAAAGTTCATAACTTTTTGGTATGTAATTGAAGACTCTTTGCAACAAATTCTTACTCTTTAGTGATATTTATGACCTGAAAGGCCTGAGTTTCTCTTTGTTATTCTAATTTGTGAATTAAATTAGTGTAGCCTAGATATGTTTATCCCTAGGCTAGGATTTATGAAGAGGGAAGTTAATAGTATTGATAAATTGCTAACTATCTTTGGTCCTCCAAAGATTACTTTTCAGTGGGAGACTTGTCTACTAAAGTCATTTATTTATTTATTTGTTGATTTTTTTTTTTCTTTTTGCCTCTCTCAGAGTAAGGAATATACCATGACTATCAAAGTACTTTAGAACTATAATTACATGAAGAGTGTTTTACAAGCAATTGTGTGTGTTTAGATGCCCAAGTATAAATTGAATGTTCTAGAAATGGGATACTTACTGATTTAAATTTACCAATAATTACAATTAAATATTTATATTTAATAATTATAGTACAACAGTAGAATAATCTTAAGATGTCCCCCACCTCTAAAGTTTATAGGTTTATTCCTAATGATCTAGGAAAGATGGAGTTGAATACCTATATAATTCTTCTCATTATTCCTCTGATTTTCTATTATGAAATGATTTTAAAAGAATTATATGTCTTAACTCCTCACTGGGGTGTCCATCCTTTATTTGGTTTAATTCTTTTATTTATTTATTTATTTTTTGAGCCAATGTCTCACTTTGTCTCCGAGACTGGAGTGTAGTGGCATGATCACAGCTCACTGCAGGCTTGACCTTCCAGGCCCACGTGATTTTCTCACCTCAGCTTCTCAAGTATGCCACCGTGCCCAGTTAATTTTTAAAATTTTTTGTAGATACAGGGTCTCATTATGTTGCCCAGCCTGATCTCTAACTTCTGACTTCAAACAATCTTCTTGCCCTGGTCTCCCAAACAGCTAGGATTATAGGTGTGAGCCCTTCCACGAGGCCTTAATTTTTTTTTTTTTTTTTTTTCAGAGATGAACACAATTTTAAACTTGCTGGGGATTTCAAAGGAAGCATTATTTTCACAGTTATCTGTTAAGGACACACTTTTTGTGAGTCTATAGATGTAACTAAAATTCTGGTAAATTTTCAGGAAGTATTAGTATATGAACTTAAATACTATTATTTTTCTATGACCCAGACAATAATCACTATTGTACCCAGTATGTAGTTGCTACCATTTCCAATTATGTTGCAACTGTCTTTGAAATATTGTTAGTCATAACTCATTAGTCACCCGTGTGCCTTTTGGTGACCATTGTCCTTCTCCTTCTTGTTTTGTAGTTATTAAAACCTGCTGTCCTGGTTGTCTGACTCATGGACATACAGATTAGTTTTGGTGCATACTTTAGTTGTTCAGATGTCTTCTAAGACATAAATTCTGTTGTCTCATGTATACAAAATATGTGCTTTTACTGATGAGTCAGTCAGTAAGATACCTGCATGGCCTTCTGCAGTAAAGAATGCTTTATTTACCATAAAATTCGATGTGTTGTTGAGGAATTTTAAGTGATGCTTTTTATACTCATATTTTCATTGATGATTCACAAAACTGGTTTCCCTAAGGTACTGACAAAAGTGGGTGATTTTTCTGTCTTCAAAAGTTGTCAAGTATGTTTTCTAGTATAATACTTCTGGCTCCCAGATTAGAGACCTCCTCATCACAATGGGCATCTAGTAAGAGCATGGCTTTTTATAAGGAAGCTGAGTTTGTTGGAAGACTTAGATGAACTTTATAGTCTCTTTTTATAAAATAAGAGACAGCACAATGGTATAAAGGGGAGGCTCTGAGTTCAGAGGGCTGGGGTTTGAATCTTATCTCTGACACAGATACACACCAATCTGTGCGACCTTGGGCACATTACTTAACCTTTATGCACTTCACTTTCTTCTTCTGTTAAATGGAGACTAATAGTACCTTCCATAGCTGGTGTAAGGATTTATTGAGTTAATATGAATATAGCTCTTAGAACAATAAGGATGTATTGAGTTAATATGAATAGAGGTCTTAGAACAATATCTGGTGCATAATTAAGCAACTTAATAAATGTTAGTTATGATGGTATATTAGTCAGCTCCCACACTGCTATAACAAATTACCTGAAACTGTGTAATTTATAAAGGAAAGAGGTTTCATTGGTGCACAGTTCTGCGAGCTATATAGGAAGCATGGCTGGGGAGGCGTCAGGAAACTTACAATCATGGTGGAAGGCAAAGGGGAAGGAGGCACAATCATCACGTAGCACAGCAGGACAGAGAGAGAGAGAGAAGGGGAAATGCTATACATTTTTTCTATTTTATTTATTTTTATTTTTTAATTTAAAAAACAGTGATGTTGCCCAGACTGATCTCAAACTCCTGAGCTCAAGCGATCTGTTATATACTTTTTTTTTTTTTTTGAGACAGAGTCTCACTCTGTCACCAGGCACCAGGCTGGAGTGCAGTGGCGCGACCTCGGCTCACTGCAACCTCCACCTCCCGGGTTCAAGCAATTCTCCTGCCTCAGTCTCCTGAGTAGCTGGGACTACAGGCGTGCACTACCACGCCCAGCTAATTTTTTTGTATTTTTAGTAGAGACGGGGTTTCACCATGTTGGCCAGGATGGTCTCGATCTCTTGACCTCGTGATCTGCCCGCCTCGACCTCCCAAAGTGCTGGGATTACAGTAGTGAGCCACCGCTCCCGGCTGTTATATACTTTTAAACAACCAGTTCCCACGAGAACTCACTCACTATCATGAGAACAACAAGGGGGAAATCCACCCCCGTGATTGAGTTACCTCCCATCAGTCCCCTCCTTCAACACTGAAGATCATAATTCAACATGAGATTTGGGTGAGGACACAGGGCCAAACCATATCAGATGGTGATGAATGATCTTGTCATCAGCCCTGGCCTTTAAGATTGGAGTGCACCTTGCAATAATTGGTATGAATTTCCAATAACTTATTTCTTCAGGTGTCCTTGTGTACTGCCGTGATTTCACCGGATGCTAACATGAAGGCAAAGCTCAGACTCTTCACCTCTTTTCTACTGAAACTGACACTGTGGTGTCACTTCTTCCATCACACTGCTCTCCCATTTTACAGGCTCCACCTCTCCTCTTCCCCTCACTGCCTCATTGTAGGTCTTTCTATACACATCCAAACCCTGCTGCATTTCAGATTTTACACCAAAGGGGCTTATGATGATATTTTTCTAGCAAAGTCAAATGTTTACATAAGAGAAAGTCTTGAACCAGCTACTAGGATAATAAAATGTCCTCCAACTTGGCATGTTAACAATTTTCATCTTTTACTCCTGTCATTAAGCAATACTGAAGGAACCTTGTTTGTCTAGCCACTCTAATAAATTATAGACATAGTTCTTTTTTAATTTTTTCAAGATGGAGTTTCGCTCTTGTTGCCCAGGCTGGAGTGCAATGGCGTGTTATCTGTTCACAGCAACCTCAGCATCCTGAGTTCAAGTGATTCTCTTAACTCAGCCTCCCGAGTAGCCAGGATTACACGCATCACCACTATGCCCGGCTAGTTTTTGTATTTTTAGTAGAGACAGGGTTTCTCTATGTTGGTCAGGCTGATCTCGAACTCCTGACCTCAAGTGATCCGCCTCAGCCTCACAAAGTGCTGGGATTCCAGGTGTGAGCCACCATGCCCGGCCAGAGATAGTTCTTTTTGAAAATTTTAAATTTTACTTTAAGTTCTGGGATACATCAGCAGAATGTGCAGGTTTGTTACATAGGTATACATGTTGTGGTTTGCTGCATCTATCAACCCGTTGTCTAGGTTTTAAGCCCTGCATGCATTAGGTGTTTGCCCTAATGTTCTCCCTCCACTTGCTCCCTACCCCCAACAGGCCCTGGTGTGTGATAGATATAGTTCTTAGTTCAAAGATGTGTAGTGGGAGCAAACAATTCATATGTAGTTTTCATTTACATGTGCCTACATTTTTGGCCCCATGATTATTTCAAGTTCTCCATGGATTTCTCATGTACAGAATACTTGTCTAATTATTTTGACATATTCCTGCTGGGCAGTAAATATTGTGGAGTTTTATGTGAATGCATTTGAACATCAGGTTATTTTTTTTTTACTATTTTTTATTTGCTATGGCTTATGAAACTTATGTTCTAAGACTTGCTTAATTTTGATTTATGTTACCAAGTGATTCAAGGTGTCAATGGACTTTTTCCAGAACAGAAATGTGTGGGGCCAGGTCTCACACCTCTAATAAAGAAACAACTCAGACTCTAAGGGTTCCTTGCCTTATTTTAAAATAAACTCTGTTAAAATCTTGTGTGCTGGCAGTGAAGAAATAGATGACCACATATATTTTCTTCTTGAAGGCTCATAATTTTTGTGCATATGTGTGCAAAATATAACAATGTGAAAAGAATGTGTACAACTAGATTACAAAAAAAGAACCTGCTGAAAGAATACTTATATGGAGATTATTCCTTGAAAACAGAATCTGTAAGCTTTTCAGATTATTGAGAGGGCAGGTTAACATTTGAGCTATGGTTTTCTTGGTTATTACTATTTTTGCTTTTTTAAAATTTTAGCTAAAAAATATGGGTATAGCTTTCTAAACGATAGAATCCAATTTCAAGAATGATGAGGTATTAATTGAAAATCTCAAAATCTTTTGAGATTATCTTCACAAATTATTAGGGCATTTCCTCAGAAAATTTTCTTCATTTATTGTATGTGGACAGTGAGGAGAAGGGAAAAGAAAAGAGCAAGCTTTCTCAGCAAGTGAAAGGTTTCTTGTTGCCATTTTTGATTTTCCCTGAGTTTATTATCCTCAGTAGGAATATCAATGTCTTTTCTGATAAAATCATCTTCCAGCCAAAGTTTTAAAAAAGGCAACTACCTACCTTGGGTATATGTCAGTTTACACGGGAAAAAATTTAAACAGAGCTTGAAGAAATATAGGAAAGACTTTTGTTAATAATTAATAAGGCACAGGAGCTCTTATTAGATTAGACTGGGCTATGCTGAAATTAACCTGGAGTAATTCTGATTTTCTTTTTTTTTTTTTTTTTTTTTTTTCAGAGATGAACACA
>NW_016107321.1:10607408-10627629 GCF_001604975.1 Cebus imitator
AGTGCAGTGGCGCAGCCTTGGCTCACCACAACCTCTGCCTCCTGGGTTCAAGTGATTCTCCCGCCTCAGCCTCCTGGGTAGCTGGGACTATAGGTGTATACCACCATGCCCAAGTAATTTTTGTATTTTTAGTAGAGACAATGTTTTACCATGTTGGCCAGGATAGTCTTGATCTCTTGACCTCATGATCCATCCACCTCGGCCTCCCAAAGTGCTGGTATTACAGGCGTGTTCCACCGTGCCTAGCCAACTCTGATTTCTTACCCACACTCTGTGTTCACTGCTGGTCATCAGGAGGGTAGGGCTCTTCTACTCCACGTAGTCACTCAGGGATCCAGGCTGATGAAAGCTCCACCATCCTACAACTCCACCATGTCAATAGGTAACTTCGGAGTTGGCCATGACACAGAAGGAGGGTATGGGGCACTCATACACTTCTCCAGACAGAAAGTTATGACATCACCTCTCCCCAGGGCCATTGGCCAGAACTACTCGGGGCCTGGGAGGTCTTCCTGGAGGCTGGGGGAGGAGAGGAGAACTATACATAGAGTACACTAGCAGTTTATTTTCTGATGAAATGTACTGCAAAGTTATCATATCCAGTATCTCTACACAACACCTTTCCTTTCTAAATCAATCACACTTACGCTTCCTTCTGTTCTAGGCAATTGAGTTATTCAAATATTTTTAAATTAACTTCACATTTTTTACTTTATGATTTTAGGTGAGAATAAGTGAAACAAAGATTATGAAGAAGGAAATAGTGAAGGCATAGATATAATCAACAGTGGAAAAATGTCTAGTAACCTTTTAGACTTCATCTGTTTATAGACTTCGTTTGTGTTATTAACAGTACTTTCTTTTTCTCAACAAAATCATTACTTGAAATTAAATGTAACTGCAAGTGAGGATTGATTACAAAATCACTTCAAGGGATATCAAGCTAGAAATATGAAACTATACTTGCACAGTTTCAGTAGATTGGATTTTATTTGTACTTCTTTTCTTAATTACCTGCTCATCTTTCCCTGAATCTTAATCTCATGTTCTCTTCCTTCTTCTATCTCATGTTTTTCTTTTTAAGTATCTTTGTCAGTTTATTAAAGTTTTTTTTTAACAAGCACAGTTTTCATGTAGGGCACATAAGGAATAAACAAAAATGTCAAAAATGTGTTTATTTTGCACTCACACTTGATTGTAGGTTTGGTTGGATATAGAACTTTATGTACAAATTTATTTTCACTCAGAACTTCAAAGGCATTCCTCCCCTATTCTTCAGCATCCCATCTTGCACAAGAAATCTAATGCTGTTCTTGTTCTCGTTTAGAGATGGTACATTTTTATTCTGTCTATAAACTTTTAGAATTTTCTGTGTACTTTGAAGTTCTGAAATTTCACAAGACATAGTCAAATATACATTTTTTTTTGAGGCGGAGTTTCACTCTTGTGCTCCAGGCTGGGGTGCAACAGCGCGCGATCTCGGCTGACTGCAACCTCTGCTTCCCGGGTTCAAGTGATTCTCCTGCTTCTCGGCCTCCAGAGTAGCTGGGATTACAAGTGTGCATCACCATGCCCAGCAAATTTTAAATTTTTATATTTTTAGCAGAGACATTGTTTCACCATGTTGGCCAGGTTGGTCTTGAACTCCTGACCTCAGGTGATCTGCCTGCCTTGGCCTCCCAAAGTGCTGGGATTACAGGCATGAGCCACTGCGCTTGGCCCAGAAGATTTCTTTTTTCCACCCTCTTCCTGGGCTCTGCTTCCTGCTGTTTTGGCTTCATTTTCTATGTCTTTTCTCCACCAGTTCAGCAAGATGACCACTGCTAACTGTAGGTTAGCATTCATGGCTGACACCCCAGAAAAAAGGGACAAATCTCTTTCCCAATATTTCAGACAGAATTTCCTGATTATCTTGACTTGGTATATATACTCTTTTCTGGATTGGTCATTGTGACAAAGAGAGTAAGTACTTTGATCCATCTACGTCTTACCACTTCTATCGCTACCACTCTGGTCCAGCAGAAGAGATAACATTGCAATCTCTTCCTTGGATCATTCCAGTAGCCTTTTAATTGGTTTCTTGGTTTATGTCTTTTCTCTCTTTCAGTTTGTTCTCAATGCTGGAGCCAGAGCTGTTTATGTGCTTGTCAGATCAGAACTCTGCAAGGCCATTTTCTTTTTTTTTTTTTTTGAGACAGAGGCTTGCTCTGTCACCCAGGCTGGCCTACAATGGCACAATCTCAGCTCACTGCAACCTCTGCACCCTGTGTGGGTTCAGGCGTCTTTCCTGCCTTGGCCTCCCAAGTAACTGGAATTACAGGCAAATGCCACCACCTCTGGCTGATTTTCCGTATTTTAGTAGAGACGGGTTTCACCATGTTGGCCAGGCTTGTCTTGAACTCCTGACCTTAGGTGATCCACCCGCTTTGGCCTCCCAAAGTGCTGGGATTACAGGCATGAGCCACCATGCCCAGCCAAGCTTGTCCATTTCACTTCAAGGAAAACTAAAGTCTTCAACGAGAGTTTATTTGTTTATTTAGAGACAGGCTTTCACACTGTTACCAGGGCTAGAGTGCAGCATGGCTCACTGCAATCTCAAACTCCTGGGCTCAAGTGATCCTCCCATCTCAGCCTCCCACGTAGTTAGTACAATAGGCATGCAGCACCACGGAAGGCTGCTTTTTAAAATTTTGTTTGTTTGTTTGAAACAGGGTCTCACTCTGTTACCCAGGCTGGAGTGCAGTGGCATTATCTTGGCTCAATGCAACCTGTACCTCTCAGGTTCAGGCAATTCTCCTGCCTCAGCCTCCCGAGTAGCTGGGATTACAGATGTACCTCAGCATGTCTGACTAATTTATTTATTTACAGCTAGTGCTCGACTTACAACCGCGATTGGTTCTGACAGACTGGTTGTAACACGATTTGGTCATAAGTTGAGTAGGCTATATGTACAGTACTGTGAAATGATGTTATAAAAATCTTTAAGTCATATTTTATCATAATTTTCTTTCATTATTGTTATATATCATAATTTTCTTTGTTCATTTTATGCCATTTGTATCATCTCTACACCATTTTGTTTCTTATTTTTACATTTGTCAGGTTTAAGTAAAACACTGCACTACCAGTACAACTGATTTAATATTTGCAAAACATACAAAATTACAAAATACAGGTGCATACAAAAATACAAAATACAGTTGTAAAAAAATACCATAGGAAACATTTTCCCAATTGCAAAACATATCAAAATATATAAACATGTACAAAACATTTTATTGGCCGCTGGTGCTTGGCTGCGGATGGTTGATGTCGTCATCTGAGGCAGCAGTTGGGGTTACCGGAGTTGGTTTTTTCATAAACATGGTGAGCTTTGTCTGAATTGTATGTTTCTTTTTTTCTTCATAAATTTCACAATACGGACGAAACACATCGTGTGCCATCCGTTCAATCCTTGCAAATCGTTCGATGTTTGGGTCCATTGCTTCAAAATGTATAAGAAGTTTATTGGGAGGGGTTTGATGAAAAATATCCACGACACAAAACACAAATTGCTGTACCGAGTCTGGGATAACAGTTGAAATGGTGCATGCGGAGATGGTAGTGCTGCCGGAAGCTGGGCCACACTGTCGTACGCCCAGCTGGGCAATGTTTGCACTGCCAGACGCAGAGCAGTCATAGCTAGGGATTGCGGTCGTAAAGTCGAATGGTCGTAAGTTGCATAGGTCGTAAGTCGATCAATACCTGTATTTATTTTTGTATTTTAGTAGAGGTGGGTTTTCACTATCTTGGCCAGGCTGGTCTTGAACTCCTGACCTCAAGTGATCTACCTGCCTCAGCCTCCCATAGTGTTGGGATTACAGGTGTGAGCCACCGCACTCGGCCTTAATTTTTAAATTTGTTTTGTTGAGATGGGGATTCTCACTGTGTTGCCCAAGCTGTTCTCACACTCCTGGCCTCAAACAATCCTTTTGCCCTGGCCTCCCAAAGTGTTGGGATTACAGGTATAAGCCATAGTACCTGGCCTAGTTCTCACTTTACAAAATAACTTTTATTTTGAAATATATATACAGTGGAAAACATGAAACAAATGGAATAGCTAGATGATTTATCATGAAGTGTAAATCCTTGCAACTGCCACTTGAGTCAAGAAATAGAATACCATTGGGATCTCAGAATCCCCTCTCGTACCCTTTCCAATAAATAATTCCTGACTGCCTTTCAAAGGTTACCACTTTTCTGCCATTTGTGGTTATTGTGGTTGCATTTTATTATAATTTTATGACCCAAGTACACTTCCCTAAACACTATGATCTAGTTTTGCCTGCTCTATTATTTTATATAAATGGAATCACATCGTTTATGTTCTTTTGTGTCTAGCTCCTTTCTCTCAATGTTATGTCACTGTGGATAGAAGTAGTCTTTTTCTTTTTGATTGCTATGTAGTTAATTGTAATGTCTGTACTGTATCACAATTTATGCATTCATTTTCCCACTGATTGACATTTGGCATTTTTTTAAAACAATTTTTTATTATTTACTTTTTCGTAGAGATAGAATTTCACTTTGTTGCCCAGGTGGACTTGAACTCTTGGCCTCAAGTGATCCTCCCATGTTGGCCTCTCGAAGCACTGACAGTATAGGCATGAGCCACCATGCCCAGCCCTGTTTTTCGTTCTGGTTGTCATTAATGAACTGGATAGAACCATTGATACACGTTTTCAGTGTACATTTGCACACACATCTGAGGTGTGTAAACCTGAGAGTGAAGATTGTAAGCAGATACCATGCATGTAATTAGCCTTAGCAGATGTGGCCACTTTTTCAAAATAATTTTCCACTGGCAATGTTTTGAGTTTTCACTGGTTCTATAATTTTGCCAACACTTGGTATTGCCAGTCTTTTAAAATGACACTATTTTGTGGCTGATTATGTTTCATCGCTGTTCTGCCTTGCATTTCCTTGGTTGTTAATGAGGTTAAGTGTCTCTCCTATGTATATTGGCTAATGGATTTTCCTTCTTCATGAAAGGCGTAGTAAGTCTTTTCTCATCTTTGTCTTGGGTTTTCTGCCTGTTCCTTATCGATTCATGGGAGTTCTTTGTAGATTCCGGATGCACGGGCTCGCTCAGGTTATATGTATGGTGCGTATCTCTTTTCATTCATTTGCTTGTTTTCTCAGTTCCTAAGGTTGTCTCTTGATGAATGGGAATTCTTCCAGTGTGTTTCAACTTACAGCTTTTCATTTATGGTTAGAACCAGTGGGGGAAATGACAGTATTTTCCATAGATAATACTGAGATAAATGGCTATTAATTTAAAAGATGAAATTTAAAAGATGGCTATTTGAAACCATAATAGAAAATCAATTGCAAGTAGATTGTAGCTCTAATAAGGAAGACAATACGATTTGTAGAAGGAAAAGTAGTACAATATCCTTATGACAAATAATAAGATAAATAAAGATAACAGCAAAGGAAAAGCATTAGCCAGAGTCATCGTCACAATATTAAGTCTTCCAATGAATGAATATGACATCTTTCCATTTATTTGTGCCTTTTTAAAGTTTCTTTCAAAAATTGATTTCTTCATGGAAGTCTTATATGTCTTTTATTAGATTCATTCTAATGTATTTGAATTTTTATGATTATTGCTCTCTTCTTAAAAATTTTACTTTCAAACTGTTTGTGGATGGTAGAAATGAGATTGATTTTAACATTGGCTTTTGGCTTTGTAGCTAGCAACCTTCTTATGTCCACTTTATTTATTTGTTTTTGAGACAGAGTCTGGCTCTGTCACCTAGGCTGGAGTGTGGTGGCATGATCTCAGCTCACTGCAACTTCCAGCCTAGGTGACACCTGACCTCAGGGATCTGCCTGCCTCAGCCTCCTAAACGTCTGGGACCACAGGTGCTCACCACCATGACCAGCTATTTTCTTCTTTGTATTTTTGGTAGAGATGGGGCTTCTTCATGTTGTCCAGGCTGGTTTTGAACTCCTAAGCCCCAGCAATTTGCCTACCAGAGCCTCCCAAAGTGCTAGGATTACTGGCATGAGTCACCGCACCTGGCCCACCTTTTAATTTTAATTATTAATGTGTAGATTCTTTCTGCATGTAAAACTCTATCATCTGAAAATACTGACAATCTTGATTTCTTACTTTTTAAATCATAATTTTTACTGTTGTTTCCCAGTACTTTTGAGACAATGTTGTTGGGTAATAGTAAGAATCTTTGGCTTATTCCTAGTATCAAAGGAAAGGGTTTCAATGCGTCACCATGAAACACACGATGTAAGAATAAGGACCTTCTTGCTTATTGAAAACAGTGGACTACGGACCTTTTTGTTTTGACTATGGCAGGAATTTGGAGAGGGCTTGGCTTGGCAGTTCATCTTTGACCCATGTGGCTTTAGCTGGGTTGGCTAGGACGGGAGGACCTCTTCTCTCAAGATCACTTTTCCATCCATACTTCTGGATCCCTGGCATCTCTTAGATTCCCACTCTCTACTTGGCGGCTCATTGTCCTGGGCCTGCCCACAGGGCGTGGCTCTTTGCGGCACAGCAGCGTCAGAGGAGCTGGAGCTGGTGAATGTCAGTCTGGCTTCCACTAGAGCACATGTTCCTCTTTCACATGCAAAATCCCATGAAGTTGAGTCCATGAGGTCATAGAAATTACAATTCAACATGCCTGTTTCATTGAAAATCAATTTCCAATTGAAACTTTTTTTTCCACACAGGAGTTTAAAAATAATAATCTAAATGTTTGTCATAGCTGAATTTTAGTACTATGGAATAAAGAAAAAATCGGTGATTCCTTCTATTTTGTGATGACAGACTTTTCCTTTGGAAGTTAAATGAAGGTATCTAGGGCAGGAGGGAGAGAAGAAGGTGCCCGTGTGCGTGGAAGGTGAGGAGGTGGGCGCAGCACGGTGTGTAGGTGAAGTGTGAGTGAGAAAGTGAGCATGTAAAGACGAGAGTGGGTAGACCACAGGAAGCTGGGTGGACCACAGGAAGCTGGATGGAAAAAAAAAGTCTTTGGCTTTACTTAACTGAAAGCAAGAAAAAAGCAACCCAAAGACAAGCGGAAAATCTCACAGGCAAAGTCTATAAAGGGATGGAAACAAGAAGTAAGCCCACATGTGTTCAGGGAAAAGTAAAGTGGCTGGCCAATTGCAGTCTGCTCTGTAATTTTTCCATTGCTTTGCAGTACTTTATATAGTAAGATAGTCTAATTAACAACAACAAGCACCACCAATGAAAGAGCCAATGCTTCCTGGAAAAACAAACAAAATTTTCTTTTTGAAAAGTTGGAGTTCAGAGTTTATGATTCTAGTGGTTAAAAAAAATACTGTATTGAAACTGAAAGAATGTTGGCCTAGCGTAGTGGCTCACACCTGTAATCCCAGCAATTTGGGAGGCTGGGGCAGGCAGATCCCTGAGGTCAGGTGTTCGAGACCAGCCTGACCAATTTGGTGAAACCCCCTGTCTACTAAAAATAAAAAATTAACTAGGTGTGGTGGCACATGCCTGTAATCTCAGCTACTTGAGAGGCTGAGGCAGGAGAATTGCTTGAACCCAGGAGGTGGAGGTTGTGGTGAGCTGAAATCATACCATTGTACTCCAGCCTGGGCAACAAGAGTGAAACTCTGTCTCAAAACAAACAAACAAACAAACAACAAACAAACCAAGAATGTCAAATTAGGGAGTCAGGACGATTCAGTCTTTTGTCTCAAGCTAAATATTGTACTTTGGTGTTTTTCCACTAGGTGTCTCTTTGCATACATGTTATGATTCCAGAGAAAGTGAATCTATTCCCGAAGGCGTTTGCTTATGTGGATTGTGTCAACAAATATCTCAATTTGGGGTGGGGGGTATTTATGAATATCTTTAACAGTTCTTCCTAAAGAATAAATAGGTGTGTTTTAGTGACATCTCTCATTCTTGCTTTAGATATTTTGGAGACACTAACCCAGATTTGTCAGCAGATGCAAAATTGAGGTCCTTGTGCCTGCATGGTTAGCAGTGTGAGGTGGTGCAAGTATTTCACCTGCCATGTGGGATTCTGACCAGGACGTGAGCCCTTCATAATTTCTCAATGAAGCCTCACCTAGGATGCGCAATTCCCAAACAAGATGCGTGCTGCTCTTCTGTGTCTCTTTCTGAGAGCTGTATGCCCTGCTGATCAGACCCTTCCAGACCACACCGTGGCAGCCTGGTCTGTGATTCTACGAGTGGCTCTTGGGCAGCCACATTATCACTGTGGCTCACCTTAGGTCCCTCTGAATTGTCTAAATTTAGTAAAGAGCTTACTCATTCTAACTTGTCCTAAAGTTGAGGCAGGGCCAATGTAAGACGACAGATATTTATTAGGGGCCTACTGCATGTCTTGCCTTGAGTGTCTGTAAAAATTATTAGACTCATTCATTCTCTAAGACTATAATGAGATTAACTGTTTACAAAACAAAAAAACAAAAACCAGAAAACCTGCTTCTAAGGATAATTTGAAAAGGCAAAGATTATTTATTATTTGAGATAGCACTGCTGATGACCACAGGGCTCTGGACCTAGAGTTTGAAAATCTGAATTCGAATTTGGCTTTAACTTGCTAGCTATGTAAGCTAGGTAGTCTACCCAATCTGTATATTAATCTCTTCATCTGTAAAGATGTAAGTTATATTACTTCGCAGCATTGCTGTGAAGACTGAAGACAGTTTGCAGTTGTTCTGCCAAATATGATAAAAGTCTCCAAGAGAAGTCACCTTATTCTTGGTAAAGCAGCCCATACCATGGTGACATACAGTAGTTTAACTCCTTGTGATCTCTCTTGTCTGATAACCCTTGGGCATGACCTTTGTAAAATTACAAGGCCCCTAAAATGGTATTTCTTTCTTTTTTTCTTTTGAGATGGAGTCTCTGTCTGTGGCCCAGGCTGCAATGCAGTGGCATGATCTCAGCTCACTGCAGTCTCCGCCTCCCAGGTTCAAGTGATTCTCCTGCATCACATCAGCCTCCCAAGTAGCTGCGATTACAGGCACTTGCCACCATGCCCAGCTATTTTTTTTTTTTTTTTGTAATTTTAGTAGAGATGGGGTTTTGCCATGTTGACCAGGCTGGTTTTGAACTCCTGACTTCAAGTGATCCACCCACCTTGGCATCCCAAAATGCTAGGATTACAGGTGTGAACCACTGCGCCCAGCTCCTAAAATGATATTTCTTAAGGAAAAGTCTAGCCAGACCGAAGGGGATTTGGCTCCAACTGCCTTCTAGCCAGTCAATGTCCAGTTGCAGAGTCCCGTGCTGTATGGGATATAGCTGCTCACTTTGGTGAAAAGCGTATTGAATGGAATAATGTTTGGCAAAGTAGAAATAAAGTGACTGGCTGCCTCAGAGCCATGCACACTGTCTGAATTTCGCCAAGCAGAAAAACATATTATCTTCTGTAGAGAGAAAATATGATTATTATTCACATGGAGAAATGGAGAGATGCAGATTGCAGAAAGGTAAGGGACATCACTTGCTATTCCTATCTGGCTCATCCTAGAGCACTGTATCAGCTCTTGTCCCACAGACGGGAGTGAATAGAACTCGGAATCAGGGATGTTGGGGGATATCCTAGCAGGGACTTGGAAGGAGCCAGGCGGTGCTCATGGGACAGATTGTAGTAGATTGCAGTGGGCCTAATAATTGATACCTTGTCTAGGAGCTACCAATGCTTCCCATGTCCTCATTAGGGAGCTGGTGCCCTTTTTCTTATGTAGCAGCTTGAGGACAGTACAAACTTCGGAGGTGGCTCCTTGAGCTTCAATCCCAGTCCCTTAGAATCACACCTCAGCATACAGCTAGCTTGGATCTTAGAGTGACTGACTCCTAAAAGTTCCTTGAATCTGGAGCTGGCCTAGGAGAGGCAGGTGTGATGGTGTGTTTTATCTGCATTGGTAAAACCGAATGGAGCTGCCACTAGGGTGTGTGTTTTTGTGTCTTTGAGGGGCAGGTGCAAATGTACTTCATGCGACCCCTACCTATATACATAAGTGGAATCATTGAATGTCTATCCCTGTTTTGGAGAACTAGGGGCAACAATTGCTCTCCAGGTAGGTGTCATGGAACTTAAGACAACCATAGAACAAACCCAACTCTGTAGAAACAAGTCCCAGTGCTTTTCAGGGCATCTGGTCTACCCCAGGTTCTGGTGAAGGGAACCTTGATTAGGTGCAACCAACGCAGGGTGCATGTGGGCCAGGGCTGGGCTCTGGGTGTGGTGAGGAGGATCGGCCGGGCGTGGCCCACATCAGGGTTCTGCTTGGCCCAACCTCACGGTGCCTGCAAGTGCAGACCACATTTTAGAAGTTTCAGGTTCGGGAGGCCCACAGAAGGACAAGAGACCTCTGTAGTTGAGCAACTCGAGGGAACTTTGTACCTCCAAGAAGGGCATGGCCAATAGCCATTGACATTTGGTAGGCTCTTCCAGGATGTAAAAGAGGCAAATCGTTTGAGATCTCTTGCAGTTTGCCACCTGTTTGTTACTATGGTAAAAGGGTCCAGTGGGAGGAAAGGTTGACATTACTGGCTAAAAGAAAGTTTTCATCTCCCTTAGTTTCGTAGATTTTGTGTGTCTGAGCCTTGATTGTCAGGACTGACAGCTTATATGGGAATTTGGGAAGGGAAAGCAGGGAAGAGGCCTGCCAGTCTCCAGAGATGATGGATTGCAGTATTTTTACGGTGTCGAAAATAAAGTCATTTTAAGCATCATAGTTTCTCTGTTTGAAAAAAGCTGTGGTTCTTAAAACCATCTGTCAATTCATCATCAAAGTGGAGAGAAGGCAGAAAAGAAATGCAATGAAATGAGTGGAAAAGACCACAATAAAAGAGATAAAGGAAAGAGAAAGAATGAGAATATTCTATAGCAAGTTAGGAAATGGATTGGAATCAGAATGACACTTTGAGCTTAAGTTAAAAAGAAAAAACTTAAAATAATTTAGATGAAGCTATTTTCTCCTTCATAAACTTCCTAAACAAAGTCACAACCCCACACCACGCCTTCCCCATATGTCACTGTCCACAGCCGGGCAGGGAAGTCATCTTGCATTTGCTTCTTTCTCTCCTGCTCTGCCTTGACAAGTGATATCTCCTACTAATTGGCAAAACAAATGGATTATCTCATGTCCTTTGCTTTTCTGTATGAGCAAAGATGAATGTTCTCTTCTGTTTTCCATGGCATTGCTGTGATGGACTATTATTTAACAGAACATGCTTGCTTACACACAGTGCTTGCCATCAGTAGAGTGTGGACGTCTGCTGCCACATGGATTACCTGCTTGTTGATGATTGAGACTTTTGCCATGAGGATAACCAGCATTTTCTGTTTCCTTTCAGCTCTGGCTTCTGGATTAAGAATAATGCACATGGTTTGCCTGTGTTTGTGGACTTTCTATAAATTGATTTGCTGCTGTGATAATGTCTTGTCAAATGCTAGCATTGTGATTTTAAAGGATAAATTAATCTGTGGGTTTTAAAAATTTTAGTTCAAACCTGTTTTGTTTTCACTTAAGGCTCTGTGAGAAACAGAATCAACTTAGCCCATATGGTATTTCAATTGGAAAATTGTCTCTAAATCACAATAAATCATCTTCTTTTTAAAAATGTGTAAAATATCAGGCATGGTAGGTACTTACTTTGAGCATCACTCCAAAGATGATAATGTCTATTAGAGAATAACCAGGACAGTTACTTCTGCATTATTTAAATCAATAAATCCCCTTCTTGGAATTTTTTTCTTGATTCTTAAAAAAATACTGATTATGCCAGCCTACGTTATACATAGTGCATTTGTTGCAGATGGATATTCTTGGTTTATTTTCTGGGTTTAAAATAACATAGGATGAGAGTCCATATTTCTATCTTAAATAACTTACTAAACAATTTCTTAAATTGCTAGAACACACCTGGTTTAAGAAGCATGCATTTTTTGACTAAAACAAAGTGGAATGTTTCTTTATCAATCTATATGAAAGAAACTCTCTTTGAAATTGACTTTATTACTCATTTGCTAATGAAACATATTTTCTACTTTCCAGTTACAGAGTTTATCAGGAATGCATTTTATGTCATTTTACAAACTTAAACAATGAATGATTTCATTGGTTTGGCTATGTCTCATGTTGTGGTATGTTAAGAAATTGTTCTTTAAAGAAGATAACTGTTTCAAATACGACTGAGATAACTAGTCTCTTAAACCCTGAAACAAGGCATCAAAAATGTCATTGGGTGAGTTGGCTGAGAGTTTAACCAGCCTTGAAGTGTGAAAGCTATTTTATTTGATGAAACCTGTTATCACACTTGTTCAATCCCTTTAGTTGTGTATTAATTCCATTAGGAAGAGTAGTTTTGTATAATGAAGCTATTTCTAGGTAATGGCTCCCATTCTAGCTAATTGCTACCACTTACTAAGCATGCACTGTGCCCTGTGTGTTTCCCATATGGTATCTCATTTAATTCTCACAAACACCTTATGAGTTTTTTATTATTATTAGAAGAGGAGGCATCTGCCAGTCAGAGCGTTAAGTAATTTGCATAAGTTTTCACATTTAACAAGTGACAGAGTTGGGATTTGAACTTAAATCTATTTGACTCTAATCCGCATACACTTTAGTGCAGTAGTTATATTTTAGAGACAGAGTCTCACTTTAGTGTTCAGGATGGAGTGGGACAATCGAAGCTCATTGCAAACTTGAACTCCTGGGCTCAAGCTATCCTCTCACCTTAGCCTCCTGAGTAGCTGGGACTATAGGTGCACACACCATACACTGCTAATTTTTAAATTTTTTGTAAAAATAGGGGTCTTGCTATGTTGCTCAGGCTGATGTCACACTCCTGGTCTCAAGTGATCCTTCCATTTTGGTGTTCCAAACTGCTAGGATTACAGATGTGAGCCACTGCACCCAGCCCAGTTTAAAACATGTATTTTTGGCTGTGTACTCATAAAAGGACATGGGAACCTCATGTACACGCTTGTACTTCACATTGTCACCTAAAGTTTTTGCATACATGTAGTTGAAAAGATGTGGTTTCTGGCATATAGTAAATATTGGTGGCAAAAAGTGTTGCACTTCTGTATAAAAGTAATCTATGCAATATGGATACTATAAAGAGTAGGTATGTCCCATAATTTTTTTTTTAAAGTGATCTTTAGGACTTGTACGTTTTAAATTGTTTTCTTTTCTCTTGAAACTCGTGTTTTCATTCCACTATCATATGGATTTTTATCTTATTATATGATAGTTTTTCTTTAAGAGACAGGATCCCACTCTGTCACCCAGGCTGGAGTGACAGCAACCTTGACCTACCTCCTGAGGGATGCTCCTGTCTCAGTCTCCCAACTATGTCTTTCAGCTGCCACGCCAGGCTGTTGTTGTTGTTTTTTTTAATAGAGATGGGGTCTTGCTATGTTGCCCAGACTGCTCTTGAATTCCTGACCTCAAGTGATCCTCCTGCCTTAGCATTTCAAAATTCTGGGATTACAGGCGTGAGCCACTGTATATATTTTTATGCCTGAAAATATTTTATTGATAATTCCATCATACATTTAAGCCAAAAGCATTGTTTTTTCATTTTTGTTTATTTTTGAAACAAGGTCTGGCTCTGTCACCTAGGCTGGAGTGCAGTGGCATGAACTCGGCTCGCTGCAACCTCAGCCTCCCTAGTAGCTGGGACCACAAGTGTGCACCACCACACCCAGCTAATTTTTGTATTTTTTGTGGAGATGGGATTTCATCACCTTGCCCAGGCTAGTCTTGAACTGGTGAGCTCAAGCTATCTATCCATCTTGACCTCCCAAAGTGCTGGGATTAGAGGCATGAGCCACTGCACCTGGCCAATAATACATATTTAAATTGAAATAAATTTAAAATTTTTTTGGTGACATAATTATTTAAGCAAAAAATTTTATTCAGAGTGAGTTATTATTGGTACATGATTTAACAACCATTAATATGATATGCTACACATTTTGAATGATAATGATTGAATAAAACAGGTAAATATTTTTATTGAATCTGTAGTACTTAATCAGATAGATGAGGCATTCCCCCCAATTACGTAACATACACAGGAATGAGCATTATTTATTACTACAATGAGAGAGTTGAGAACTAATTCTAATCCTATTATGGGCTTTTATGTATGTAAGCACTTAGAAATATTTTTCACATAAGGACGTATGTAGGAATTGAGCAGTTTTTGAACTCCTTCCAAGGACGTGCCAAATATCACATGGTGATTTATCACAACAACTGCTTCCATAATCCATAGACAACTCGAACAGGTTTTCCCTTAATTTTGTTGAAAGCAAATAACTGGAAACCTCTTGATATATAAAAGTGTTTTGTTACCCTGTCATGAGTCTCTTATTTCTTTTTAAATTTGTGGTAATTCAAAAATTCATTATCAAGACAGATCAAATAGTCATTATTTCTTCCTTCAATTCTTACTTATGGGCACTTTGCTTAAACTGATATACTCAGAAAGGATTGTGAATACTGAAAAATTTTTACTTTCAAAACACCTTTGCCAGGATTGTTATTTTTTTTTCCCACAAGCTGCTTTTATTGTGTGCTTTATGTATATATTTTCATCAAAACCTTGGAGCTACCTATTTAGCTTGTCAACATATGGATGCCATGTGTCCTGGTTAACCTGGTTAGCTAAACCAGTTGTCATTGCCCAAACAATCAAAAGGATGTACATGAATCTCCATAGCCCTCGTTTCTTTTCCTATCTCCTCTTGATTATTGCCATGGGCTTTGTATGGTAGAGGAGAAACAAGAATTGAGCCCAGCTTATTTTGGTGGCCCCAAATTATTTTTGAATCATTTTAGTGGAATTTAAATTTCATATGTGTCAACTACTTCAGGAAACGAAGAACTGGCCAGGCACAGTGACTCATGCGTGTAATCACAGTGCTTTGGGATGCCGAGGCAAGAGGACTATTTGAAACCAGGAGTTTGAGACCAGCCTGGGCAACAAAGCAAGACTCTGTCTCCACTGTTTATTTTTTTTTGAGACGGAGTCTTGCTCTTGTTGCTCAGGTTGGAGTGCAGTGGCGTGACCTCGGCTCACTGCAACCTCCGCCTCCCAGGTACAAGCAATTCTCCTGCCTCAGCCTCCTGAGTAGCTGGAATTCCAGGCACCTTCCACCATGCCCAGCTAATTTTTGTACTTTTAACAGAGATGGGGTTTCACCATGTTGGCCAGGCTGGTCTTGAACTCCTGACCATGGTGATCCATCTGCGTTGGCCTCCCAAAGTGCTGGGATTACAGGTATGAGCCGCTACACCTGGGCTATTTTTTTTAATTAAAAAAATTTTTTTAATGAAAAAAAAAAAAAAAAAAAAAACCCTAAGTTCACAGACTTCACAAAGGTACATCCATCCCTAGCTGTTTCCCACCCTCACCACCCATGCCAGTGACTGCATATTATTTTTACCTTTTTGCTCTTTGACAGAAGGAAGTCTGACATCAACACTACCTTATTTCCATATCCTGCAGATTGGGAAGGAGCTTTCTAATGGGATATTCATGATGGCAATATTTTACAAAACAAAAAGTTGGAGTTCATAGATTTCCTTTATGAAAACTCATCTGTACTTAGTGGTTTTATTGTTTGTGTATTCAATTCATTTACTCAACAAATATATATTGAGCCACCCTATATACAAAGACGGGGGACACAGCAGCAAATAAGTGAACAGGACCAGACACACTGCCTGCCTTCAGGTAGGTTATATTATAGTGGAAAGTCTGATGTTAAAGAACGAATTGCAAAATTAATCATTCACTACAATGATGAAAACTTCTATGAATAAAAAATAAGGTGATGTGAGAGGCTGTAAAAGGGGATTGATGTCTCCCAAGGATCAGGGAATGTTTTCTTGATGAAGTGACATTCTGTCAGAGAGTTGAAAAATTAGATGGTATAAGCCATCCTGGGTGGGGACTGTTGAGAACAAGCATGCACCAAGGCTCTGAGGTAAACATAAATGTGTTTAAGGCCTTTTTTTTTTTTTTTTTAAGACAGTGAGTGAGGGAGATAGAGAGAAACAGATATGGAAACAACCCAAGGAAGGGCTGGAGATGAGATAGTGGTCAGATGTCACAAAGCCTCACTTGTAGGAGGTTTTCACAATGTTGATCTTTATTTAAAGACCAATGGCGGTTATAGGGATTTAAGGAAAGAGATGAATAGTCAGATGTGCATTGAAAAAAAATCATGAGGCCAGAGAGAAAGCTGAGATATCAGCTAGGATGTTCCTGCAGTGGTCCAAAAGGGAGATACTGACGGCTTGGACTAGAATGATGGCAATGGGTGTGGAGAGAGATGACTTAAGGGATGGGTAGGAATTAAGCAGGTAAAATGCATATACAAGAAAGATTCTGAGTTGGGATGGAGCTCCCTGGGTGCTGCTACAGCTACGCACACCGCAGCTGCTGACCCTGGCCTCTTGCTCCATGGAGCAGGCAGAACCCCTGCCCTCCTGGGCGGGGCTGCAGCCACCCAAGCTATAGCTGCAGATCTGAGTCTCCCTGTGATCTTGAGGGTCCAGGAGCAGGCAGGAGCCCTGTCCTCCTGGGTGCAGCTGCAGCCGCTCAAACTGCAGCTGCAGACCCAGGGCTCCTGCTCCAAGAGCCGACAGGATCCACCGCACCCCCAGACTTAGGCATCACTGCACTCTTGGGGGCCTGGAAAGGTCCCCTTTGTCCTTGCTGGCTCAGGAGTGCTTGCTCCCACTGCCTGGCTTCTCCCTCTGTCAGCACCTGCTCTGATGGGAGCAAAGTCCCTGCAAGCCCAGAGTTGTCAGCAGCAGGAGGTAGACAGATTCCAGAGTGGAAGGGGGCAGGCCCCTGGTAAGTCACATTCTTCAGGCCAGGGAGGGCCTTGAAGACTGGAGGCTGGGTGAGCAGTCCTACGAACTGGAGTGGAAGCTTGTAGTGCCTTTTCCAGGCCCTGCCATGGCCACCCATGGACCAATCTGTGTGCACTTCCTCACCTCTGAGGTTTATAGAAGCTCCAGGATCAGACAGAGCTGAGCAGACATCCCAACAACCAGTTTCAGGGAGAAGCTACCTTCTCTGCTGAGAGGTTCAGAGATCTGCAGAGATGTTGAAACTACCAGCTGTAGAGAGGAGCTACCCTCTCCAGGGCCTCCTCTCTGTTGAAAGCTGAACACTCCATGGGATGACCTACTAGTGGAGAGCAACTACCCACTGTGGTCTTTTCTGAGCTGTTCTAACAGTCAGTAAAGCTCCTCTTCATCTTGCTACCCTCCACTTGTCTGTGTACCTCATTATTCCTGGATGTGGGACAAGAGCTTGGGAAAAGGTGCCACCAGCCACAGAGGTTGTTGCCAGAAGAGCAACAACCCAAATATGCTGTAACATTTCAACATCCCAACATGTGACATTATTCTTTTCAACACACCTCCACCTCCACCCAAGTTGGCTTCTATCACTTAATATTTTTTCCAATGTTGAAGATTAAAGATAGAATCACGGTATTTTATTTTGTATTTATTTTATTACTAGTAAGATTAAGCATTAGTTATTTGTATTTTTATTTTTAAATTTTCTTTTATTTGTTCTTCTATTAATTTGCGTATTTTCTTCTTTGTGCCATGTAAGAACTCTATTTTATGGTTCTTATGTATTAAATGTATATTTCACATTTTTATCAGCTTGTGGCTTGATTTTTAAATTTGGGTTTTAGTGTTTAAAAAATAAGTTAAAAATTAAGTAATTAAATTTATCAGTCTTTTTATTGTGGGTTTTCTCTCTTTCACATTTTACCAATAAATGCCTTGTTAATACCTATGTAATATAAACAGCATTTTTGATATGAAAAAGGAGTTCTTATTATTCAGAATTTGAGGACCACTGGTGTGAGAAACAGACAGTTCATGGATGTGTACTTATGTTGTCACTGGGAAGAAGCTGAAACACTGTCTGCTTTGGAGAGAGTTTCAGTGGCTTGTGGATCTTTAACAAGCTTCTTGCTTATCAAAGTTGAAAATATGAGAACTTCTTTCCTTTTGTTTTCATTTGCTTTTCTTGAAACCACAGAGAGTCTTGTTTTTCAGGCAATCCACTACAAAGTGCAAACATCAAAAGGAGCCCATCTCGGTATTAAAGTTTGGGACTTTGGAGGCAGGGGGTTAGCTATGTTTTGAAATTAGATAATAGTGATGGATCACATTTTCACAACTTATGTTGCATTGTTTGTCATGAAGAGGAAAGCATTTCCACTTCTCAAAAAAAATATATATATATATACACACACACACACACACAAGCATATATATAATGCTATATTAAGTGTGTAAATCATATACGTGTCTTGTTGAGTACTTAGAATATTGATAAATACATAAATGAAATTCTGGTTTGTCTAATGAACTCAACTTTAAACAGTTGGCTTACTGATTTCTGAAATAAAAAGCCATTTATTATTTACTTATTTATTTATTTTAAAGACAGGGTCTTATTCTGTCACATAGGCTGGAATGCAGTGGTGCCCTTATAGCTCACTGTAACCTTGAGCTCCTGGGCTCAAGCAATCCTCCCACCTCAGCTTCCTGAGCGGCTGGGACTACGGGTGTGTGCCACCATAACTGGCTAATTTTGTTTTCTCTTAGGGACAGGGTCTCACTATGTTGTTCAGGCTGGTCTTGAGCTACCGGCCCCAAGCAATCCTCCTACCTTGGCCTCCCAAAGCTCTGGGACTAGAGGCGTGAGCCACCAATGCCTGGCCGAAAGGCCATTTAATGATTTGCTTTTATTGTGAAATTGATTAATCACAACATAAGTATTTTCTCTCCCCACTCAAAGAGATATATGCTTTTCATGAACACTTTAATCTCACATTTAACTGAAAATTTTTTTTCTCTTCTAGTTTTTGTTTCTGCTACGATGACATCATACATGGCTATAGATGGCAGTGCTCTTGTAAGTATCTTTCGGCATACCCCAGGCTTTAGATATTGTCAGTCTGATAAATGAGTAAAATAAAAGGTTGATTTCAAATTTGGCTGGCAATTTATTGTCCTCAATTTTATTAGCCACAGTAGAGCCAAATGACCCTGTTGTTAGGTTTAAAGGGTCTTATGATCATCAAGCATTTAAGACCTCTAGATTTTTACTTTTAAAGTTTAAGCTGCATACCATGGTTTTAATATACTGTACATAAATTATATTTTAAGAAGATGCTAGCTATGGTACTGGTGGAACCTCTCCTGCAACCTCTATAGGAAAAATTCTGTTAATAATTTCATGGAAATCATGAGGATCTTTTAAAACAATGTTATGGTCATATGTTTGCCTGAGATAGGTAAGTGAATTGAGCAAGTATATAATCTCTATTAGACAAGGAAACTTATGCAGGGAAAAATTAGGAAGTTTATGTTAGTAACATGGCATTTCTAATAGAAGGGGCTGTGGAGTGGTGTGGGATTGCATGATGTGCTTCTTTTGGCAAATCTAGTGACTACATGATAGGACAGAGTTTTAGGAGCAGAGCTAAAAGCAGAATCAGAAATGGTGTGTTAGGAGGATGAAGTATAGACTTTCTGCCAAATCTTGAATGTGGACAGTGGTTTCTTGATGCAAATTAGAAAATGGATATCAAGGGAGTTTGTGGTAACAAGGATGAAAAAACTGAGTTATCTAGACAGTTCCTGAAAGACACCTGAGTACAATGCAGGGTGGCTGATATATCCTTCCCTTGGTTTGCTAACAATTTCATATCCCTGAAATTGAAAAGGCAATGAAAACACTTTAATTCTGGTGCTAATTCTAATTAAGGAGAAAACTTATTAGGTATGAAAAAAAAGCAGGAAACTTTGAAACACCACACTGCAGAAGTTAAAAATGAAAATACAAATTATAAAAAGTTATGTATTGGCTGTGTGCAGTAGTTCACACCTGTAATCCCAGCACTTTAAGAGGCCAAGGCAGATGGATCAGTTGAGGTCAGGAGTTTGAGAACAGCTTGGCCAACACGGTGAAACTCTGTATTTACTAAAAATACAAAAAATTAGCTAGGAGTGATGGCATGCACCTGTAGTCCCAGCTAGTCAGGAGGTTGAGGCAGAAGAATCACTTGAACTCGGGAGGTGGAGGTTGCAGTGAGCTGAGATTGTGCCACTGCATTCCAGCCTGGGTGATCGAGTGAGACTC
>NW_016107321.1:10628780-10635763 GCF_001604975.1 Cebus imitator
TTCTGTTGCCAGGCTGGAGTGCGGTGGCATGATCTCGGCTCGCTGCAACCTTGCTGCCTCCCGGGTTTGAACAATTCTCTCCCTCAGCCTCAGCCTCCCAAACAGCTGGGACTACAGGCGCACGCCACCATGCATAGCTAATCTTTGTATTTTTAGTAGAGACGGGGTTTCACCGTGTTGGCCAGGATGGTCTTGATCGATCTCTTGACCTCATGATCCACCTGCTTCGGCATCCCAAAGTGCTGGGATTACAGGTGTGAGCCACTGCACCTGGCCTAAATTAACAAATTTATTTGTTCACTGGAACATTCACTTAATATTACCAACCATTACCTATCCTGATTCTACCATGCATCAGGCACTGTACCAGGTAGGGTAGAAACTATAGATTTAATTGGCTTTGGACAAGTTAAAATCTCTACATCTTACAAGTATGTCCCTGGGTATTAGGATAAGATCACAGATGTGATTACCAGAGGACTAACGTACCATCCATGTAATTCCCGACCTAGAGTCATCATCCCTGTCATAGGTAACCGGGCTTCCTTTGGTCTTCTGTGCCAATGAATTCTACTTTTATTAGTGGCATTCTGGCTACTTATGAATCTTTCTTATTTCATGAGCCATCTCCACTCTTAGACTCAATCAGCCAGCTTCCTTGTGTGTCTATTTTTGTGTTATTTTTATCTTACAGCCGTCAGCGTCTGGGCGGCACTGCTGAACATTTCTTTGAAGCATTGCTTCCAGCGGCTTTTCAGTGGTTACCCTAATTTATCTTTCCATTCAGAAAATTAGTTCAATTTTCTGCTGTCATTTGTTCTCTAAATAAAATGTAGCACAGGAGACCTATTTTTATGCCAGGTAGTTTCAGTAGGTTTGACACGTTTGACCTAATCACATTTTGAATTATACTTCATTTCCAGTAAAATAACACTTATTGAGTTATATGGGTTGAACAAACTGCTTGTTGCTGGGGTATAAAGATGAGGCACTTACCATCTTTTCGGGGGCTGGGGGAAGGAATATACCTTTAAGGTCCTTTCATTGATGATAGCCTGTCAGTTTTCACTGAGGCTGGTATGGTTAGTGGTGCTAAGAAAACTGCTCAGAATTCACAACTAAATTCTAAGTGCTGTTTGAAATTTTATTATGTATATACTGAATAGCACTGTCCTGTTTTTTTCTAAGCTGAGTTGTTACCTGATAGTATTCTTTTCCCTCTCCTAAATGAAACAATGGGATTTTCAAAGCTAAATTTTCATGTGGAACAAAAAGTATTAACTCACCAAGTCCCATCAATTCAGTCTCTTACATATTTCTCCATCTTCACAGCCATAACTCTTGCCCTTTTCCCCTGGGCTTTTGCCTCTGGCCCTGTGTCCCTCCAATCCACTTGCTACACAACAACCAGAGTGAATGTTCTTAGATGGAAGTCTGATTATACCACTTGCCTGCTTACATCAGTTCAATATCCCATTGTCCTTTGGATTAACTTCATAGTTTAAGGCCGGGAGAGGTGGCTTGTGCCTGTAATCCCAGCACTTTGGGAGGCTGAGGTGGGAGGATCACTTGAGGTTAGAAGTTTGAGATCAGATCTGGGCAACATAGCGAGACCCCATCTCTATAAAAATAACCAGGCATACTGGCTCGTGTTTGTAGTCTCAGCTACTTGGGAGGCTGAGGTGGATGGATTGCTTAAGCCCAGGAGATTGAGGCTGCAGTGAGCCACTACAATCCAGCCTTGGCCACAGAGCAATACTCTGTCTCAACACACACATACACACACACGCCCCTTTAGAATCTGGCTCATTGTATGTTGGGAAATCTTCAACATAGTTATTAGATTTGATACTATCCCCAAAGTTCTCTAAGAATTGGTTCAAAAAAAAAAAAAAAAAAGAATTGGTTCATGTAATCCTTGATATTGATAAAGTTTCCTTGAAACACACCGTGGTGATAACAAAGTGTTATGCACAAAATCATGATTGCTTAGTTTTCTTTTATGATCAGTTTCTCATGAAAATAAATAAATAAATAAAACTAGCATATGTGAACCTTCAAGGCTTGATTATAAAGTTCTCTGGTCTTACATAGATTTTAGTAACACTGTTTAGCTAAGAAAAGAAAACAGCCTTAATTTAAGGACCACAGTGCTCACAGAGAATGAGACAGATAATCTCTTTTACTGTTATACATAGTTCTTGTACCCAAAGCTCCCAAAAAGGTTTCCCTGAAGCAAAAGTTTATGCATATAAATAATGGATATTTCACTCAGTTTTCTTGCTGTCAAGGAAACCGTCAGTGGATGTGCATACATGTTTGTGTCTGGTACTGTGGTGTTATTAGCTGTTGCCTGGACTCTCACCTGTGTGATGATCTGTCTAACAGCAAACTGGTAATTGCTGTGTTTGCTTCACAAGACAGCTCTGCATTTGTTATTAACAAAGCATTGGTCTTTATGTGACTATGTGTAGTGAACAGCCCAGACATGATTTCTGCCTGCATAAAACATGCATGTCTCACTGCTCACTCCATCTCCGTGCTCGTGGTGTGAACTTCATGGAGAGGAAGGGAGGAGTTTATTCTTCGCGTTTCTGGTCAATTAAAAAAAGTGGGAACTTTGCAGCTTGCTTTCGGGCTACATCAACATAACCCTATGTTGAAATAAGGGGCCAAAGCTGCTCTTCACGTGGGTCAAACACAAGAGTCTTGAACATATTTGCTGTCACAGGGCTCAAGTGGGAAGGGCATGAGAGCTCCCTGGGGAATAGATTATTGGTAGAGGTGGGAGGCGCTCATTAACTAGAATGGCTCTCCTCATGCCACCCCTGCCCCATGCATTCAATATTTGTTTGGTTCCAGATTCTCAGTATTTGGAGGCTTTTGTTGAAAGAGGATGTGGGAGAAAGGTATTGTGCTTTTTAAGGAAATAGTCTTTTAGATAGAACTAGAGATTTCTTTAGCAAAAGTCCATTTTACTTTCGAGAAAATACCAAGAGTCAACTCTTCCTGTGAGTTCAAGTTTAATGTCAGTCAATCCTATGGAGCTTTCTCTATGGATGTGCCTCTTTGGGGGTGAGAAAGGTACGGGAGAAAGTTTTGTGTTGCTTAACTTTGTTGTTATTATTTACTAGCCAAGGTATTTTGCATCTCTGAGTAATGGAGCAGTAGATGGCTTTGCAGACATCTGTCAAAGCTCCACTCTCTGCCAGGGACATAGGAAGGCATCATGCTTACTAAAGGCATCATAGGAAGGAAACATTGAAATAAGACCAGGAATCTTTTCGTTAAATATTTTTTGAGTGTTTGCTATGTGTCAGTCATTGGGCTAGGTGCTAGGTTTTGAGGACATGGCATGTTCAAGAACATCAATTCTGTCTTGAAGTTTCAGCCAGTCACTGATGCATTTTAAGCAGAGTTGTTGTTGGTTCAGTGGTGTGTCGAATGAGTTTTGAGGGTCTAGACTGCAGACGGTGAGTCCAGGAATGAGACAGTTATCGTTCAAGAGAAAACTGATAAGGATCTGACTAAGATGGCAATAGTGGAGATAGAGAGGGAAGAGGGATTCAGTAAGCACTAGGAAGCAACCTGTGCAGGCGTGTGCAAGAGGAAATGTGTAGGAGAGAGGAAAGGGCAAGCCTGAGATTACTCACAAGCTCTGGGTTGGACCATTGGGTAGGCAGTGTTACCACAGTGTGTATACCACGGTGTCCCACACAGATAAACAAACAGGTTGTAATATCAATTTCAGAGGCATAGCAAACCATGATGAGAAGAAAGAAGACAGAACAGCAGAAGAACATATAATTAAACAATAGTCTGACTGGCTGTGTCTCGTTCTTGGCTTTGCTACTAATTGTGCGTGATCTGTGGAGAAGTTTCTTAACCACACCAAGCTGAAGTTCCTCATCTGTAAACAGGAGGGTAAAAATAGTACCTATCATGAAAATCTTCAGAGATAACATAAATAGCTTATTACAGGGAGTACAAATAAATAATACTGGGTGAATATGGGGTTAGTATTAGAACTAACTGCCTTCTAATGTCAGAGAGGGCTTCATAGTGGTGGGGGCATTTGACCTGAGTCTCAGAGGATGAGTAAGCACTAGCCAGGAGAAGAATGGGGGAGGGAAATACAGTATTTAAAAGCAAGGGGCCAGGTACAGTGGCTCACCCCTATAATCCCATCACTTTGGGAGGCAGAAGCAGGCACATCATGAGGTCAAGAGATGGAGAACATACTGGCCAACATGGTGAAACCCTGTCTCTACTAAAATACAAAAAATTATCTGAGTGTGGTGGCATGCACCTGTAGTCCCAGCTACTCAGGAGGCTGAGGCAGGAGGATCACTTGAACCTGGGAGGCAGAGGTTGCAGGGAGCTGAGATCATGCCACTGTACTCCAGCCTGGTAACAGAGTGAGACTTCATTTCAAGGAAAAAAAAAAAAAAAAAAGCAAGGAGCTGTTAAAGTACCTGATATTTCTGCAGAATAGAAAAATGTTGTCAGGGTATGGTGGCTCATGCCTGTAATCCCAGCAATTTGGAAGACCCGGACGGGAGGATCAATTGAGGCCAGAAATTTGAGACTAGCCTGGGCAATATGGCAAGACTCCATCTCTGCAAAAAAATAAAAAAATTAGCCAGGTGTCGTGGTATGTGCCTGTGGTCTCAGCTGCTACTTGGGAGGCTGCGGTGGGAGGATCACTTGAGCCTGGGAGATTGAGGCTGCAGTGAGCCATGATTATGTCACTGTACTTCAGCCTGAGAGAAAAGCAAGGCCTTGTCTCAAAAAACAAACAAACAAACAGAAACAAAAACAACCCCCCCCCCAAAAAAAAAAACACCAAAAAATAAAAGCAAAAAGCTTTGGTGGTATATTGAGGCCAGTATAAGAAGGGACTGGTTTGTCATTTGGATTGTGGATTTAAGATGGAATCTTATAAATGAAATGACTGACTTCCATTGAAGGATGGTACATATTTTGACATTCCATTCATCTTCTAACATACAGCAATGACAGACAAAGAGAAAGATAGAAAGCCAAAAAGGGATAGTTAGGCTCAGAAGCATGGTAAGCATCTCTGTGGATCAGAAATGAAAATGACTGAAGCCATGAGCCTGAGGGGCACCTGGTCTGGAAGCAGGAGGTAGTTTGCCTTCTCCTACAGGTTAAGGGGTTGGGGTGTAAAAAATGTTCCACTAAATGTCAGGGGAGCTAGGTTCACTCCTTGATGACAATGGAGCTTCCCCACTTGTGAAAGGAGCTAAAGATAAATGGAGAAAGCAGTTGCCAAACCACTGCCTGAGATGACACATTTTGCTAGTTGTGGGCCTTGGGAGGAAGGAGATTCAGACACAGGCTCCAAACCAGGAACTAAATTTAGTCACCAACTGGATCAGTGATAGAATATACAGATGTTTCTTGACTTATGATGGGGTTACATCCTGATAGATCCGTCATGAGTTGAAAATATCTTAAGCTGAAAATGCATTTAATACATGTAATCTACTGAACATCAAAGCTTAGCATAGCCTGCCTTAAACATGTTTAGAATACTTAAATTAGCCCACAATTGGGCAAAATCATCTGACACAAAGCCTGTTTTATAATAAAGTGTTGAAAATCCCATGTAAGGGTATCCTACCACATAATGCTAGCCCAGGAAAATATCAAAATTCAAAATTTGAAATGTAACTTCTACTGAATACATACTGCTTTTAGTTTTGTCATAAAGTCATTGTAAGTCAAAGTATCCATCATAAGTTGGGGACCATCTGTGCAAGATTCTCTATGATTAAATCAGGATATTATTGTAGAACTAGTTCGACTGTAAGTAGAGGTAACTTCTAAACCACAAAGGAGGGAGCCATAAGCACAGATGGAAAGAGAGAGAGAGAGAGAGAGAGAGAGAGAGAGAGAGAGAGACAGAGAGAGACAGAGAGAGAATGCCATAGAGACAGACAGTAGGCAGAGAAAGAGAAGACCTAATACTTTTTCACTTGCAATTTTGCAAACTTAAATTCTGTTATAGCCTGGATATTTATGTCCTTCCTATTCCATTCCCACAAATTTATACACGAAACCCCTAAACCCCAATGTGATGATTTTAGGAGGTGGAACCTTTGACAGTTAATTAGGTCATAAGGGCTTCACCCTGATAAGTGAGATTTGTGTCCTTATAAGAAGATACCATGGAGAGATTATTTTCTTCCTGGCCTTGTGAGGATATAATGAGAAAATGGCCATGTGCAAACCAGTAAGAGGGCCCTCACCAGACACCAGCTCTGCCTACAGCTTGATGTTGGACTTCCCAGCTTCTAGAACTGTGAGATAAATATTTGTTGTTGAAGCCACTTGGTCTATGATACTCTGTTACAGCAGTCCAAATTGACTAAGACAAATTCCAAAACATATTTAAAAATAACAATGATAAAAAAAGATGGAATATAGAATAAAAAATTAGAAGATAGCTTCATTGTAAATTAAATAAAACGTCAAAAGCTTGTCAAAATGTTTAAGTACAAGGTTCAAAGAATCTTTTTAAAAGTTTTGAAAAAAAATCAAGCACCAATCATGAAGTATCAGTGGATTTTGAAAAAGTTAGATATATCAGAAAAGAGAATACCTTCCTTGCAATAGCTCAATAGATGGCATAAACATTGGATACGTTCAAAAAGAGTATTAGTAACTTGGAAGCAGATTTGAAAAATTCATACAAGACGTAACATAGATAAAGAGATTAAGAAAGAGCTAAGATGGACAGGCTCGGTAGCTCATGCCTGTAATCTCAGAACTTTGGGAGGCTGAGGTGGGCAGATCATGAGGTCAAGAGATTGAGACCATCCTGGCCAACATGGTGAAACCCGATCTCTACTAAAAATACAAAAATTATCAGGGTGTGGTGGTACGTGCCTGTAGCCCCAGCTACTCAGGAGGCTGAGTCAGGAGAATTGCTTGAACCCGGGAAGTGGAGGTTGTGG
>NW_016107321.1:10635837-10648604 GCF_001604975.1 Cebus imitator
AAAAAAAAAAAAAAAAAAAAAAAAAAGCTAAGATATGGAAAAAAAATCACTCATCTCTAATGTAAATCTAACAGTAGTCCCAAAAGAACAGAAACATTATTTGAAGACCTTTTGAAATTTTCCATGTTGAAAAAAGATGCAAAAATAAGTCCATAACTGGATACAGTGCAGTAAAATTACAGAATATCAAGGATAAGAAAGACTTAACAGAGTGAGAAGGATCAAGTATAATGAATGATAGACTGATAGCAGAAATCTGATCAATGTGATAGTTGTTAGAAGACCAATGATCAAAATAGTCAAAGTGCCAGGGGTGGAAATACTTTTATACCTACCTCAATTATCATTCAGTTTTGAGGTGAAAATAAAGGCATTACAATACACACAGAGACTGAGAATTTACTACCTACTGACCCTCATTAAAGGGACTATGCAAACAGGCACCCATCTAAACAGAAAAGTGGATCCAATGGGAAGCTATATGATAAATGAAACAAAGATGATCACAGAAATAGGAAAACTTGTGATTTCTGATTGAGAAATAATAACTTAATCATAATAAATTTATGGTTAAAAATAATAATGCACTTAACATTTTTAATGGAAAAATAAATATGTAGACTGCAATAGCAAGAGAGTGGTCATTCAAACAGGAGCTACGGTATGCTAAGTTATGTTATATTTATGGTGAATTTAGAAATACTAAATTAAACATCAGAGAAATCACATGCGAGAAACAAAGAAGAGAAAAATAAAATTAAATGAAACCAGTTAAACCAAAACCACAAAATAAAAATGATGTTAAATGTAAGTAGATTAAACTCACCTATGAAAAGGCACAGATAATCTTGTTACATTAAAAAAATCAAAATCTAGCCATATGATCCTTATAAAAGAAATGGCACCAACCAACCAACCAACCAACCACATAGAAAGTCTGAAAATAAAAGGATGGACATACTAACAAAGTTGTGACTATAGCAACAAAAATAAAGAGAGATATAAAAGATTTAGAAAACAATAAGCAGTTTTGATTTAGATTTACATAGAATGTGCTGTGATTTGACTGTGTCCCCACCCAAATCTCATCTGGAATTGTAATCCAAATTGTAATCTCTGCATGTTGAGGGAGGGACCTGGTGGGAGGTGATTGGATCATGGGGGCAGTTTCCCTCATGCTGTTTTTGTGATTTTGAGTGAGTTCTCATGAGATCTGGTAGTTTTATTAGTATCTGGTGCTTCCTGCTTCTCTCCCTCTCTCTCCTGCCACCATGTAAGATGTGCCTCGCTCCTTCCACCATGATTGTAAGTTTTCTGAGACCCCCTCAGCCACACGGAACTGTGAGTCAATTAAACCTCTTTTGTGTATGAATTACCCAGTCTCAGGTAATATTTTTAAAGCAGTGTGAGAATGGACTAATACAAAATGGTTACAAAATTTGGTTATGTAATAAGTCACAAATAAATGCTAATAATTTCAAGAAATTGGTATCATAATCATATGTTCTGAACAAAATGGAATGAATTTAGAAATAAAAAAACTAGTAAAATGTTCCCATATGTTAAGAAACCTATAAATACACATGCAAATATCTCATTGGGTGTAAAGAAATGATTTAGAATGGAAAAACAGGGAGATACAAGTAAAGCAAAATTCACAGTAAATGTCTAGCTCTGAATGTTTTATTATAAAAAAAGCAAAGAATATAAATAAGATAAACATCATCTCTAGGAGCTGGAAAAAGAATAACAGAGTAATTTTTTTTTAATTTAAAGAAATAAGGATCCTAAGAGCAGAAATTAATGAAAGAGAAAAAAATGAACATGTAGAAGGAGACATAGGAAAGATTTATGAAATTCTGAGATAGGGGACTAAAACATATTCCTGGTTGTAGAGAGCTAAATTTTATATGTTGCAGGAGGTTCTGTAAGTAGGGCACTTTGGAAAAAATGTGGGAATATCTAAAAAGTTAAAGATGCACATATCCTATGACCATGGAACTCCACTTCCAGATAAATATGTAGCCCAGAAAGACACCTGCATATATGCACAATGAAAGTTATACAAAATTGTTAATTGCAACATTTTTGTAATAGCATAACATTGTAAATAATTTAAATGTGCATCAATAGGTAGAGATAAATTGTGGCATTTTTCTTCACTGCAGTACTATGCAGCATTGCAAATGAACTAGAGATACATGTATCAAAGTGAAAAACTTACAAAAACATAACAGTGAATAATAAATGTCTGTATTGATGTTATTACTTATAGTTTTGTTAAAATATTATTTATGGATAGTAAAAAAGGAGACTGGGTGTGGTGGCTCATGTCTGTAATCCCAGCACTTTGGGAGATCGAGGAGGATAAATCTCTTGAGCCTACAAGTTCGAGACCAGCCTGGGAAACATGGTGAGACCCTGTCTCTACAAGGAAAAAAAAGGCAAGGAAATAATCTACATCACATTCAAGTTAGTGTAATGTGAGGAGAATGAGGGGGAAATAGAAAAAGGGAGGAGTACACAGAGAGATAACAGGATATTTAATTCCCTTAAAAACAATCTCAAAAAGTAAGACAAAAAGCAGAAAGAAATGGACGATCAATGAGTTAGAATATGAATATAATTGAAGCCTTTGATACTGCATTGTTGAAATGCTTTCTAAGTGTGTATCTGTATGTAACTGCAATAGAAGGGTTTAAGCACAGAAGCTTGGTTTTGAGGGAGGTCTATGGCAATCTCTGTCCTTTGGCAGTGTGCCTTCCTGTTACTATCATGACGCCTCTTTTCAGTGAAGATTCTCGAAAGAGTAGTCTGCAATGCTGTCTTTATTTCTCCAGTTCCCACTTGTCTCTCACCCCACTCAATTGGTCTTGGTAGCCCCACAAAAGAGTTAAACAGTTTTTGCCACATCTTTAGTGAACCTGTTCTTTCTGTTTTCTTTTTTGCTTTTTTGAAATGGAGTCTGGCTCTGTCATTCAGGCTGGAGTGCATTGGCACGATCTCAGCTTACTGCAGCCTCTGCTTCCCGGGTTCAAACAGTTCTCCTGCTTCAGTCTCTCCTGAGTAGCTGGGATTACAGGTGTCTGCCACCACACCCCACTAATTTTTGTATTTTTAGTAGAGACAACATTTCACCATGTTTGTCAGACTGGTTTCAAACTCCTGAACTCATGATCTGCTTACCATGGCCTCCCAAAGTGCTGGGATTACAGGCATGAGCCACTGCACTTGGCCAAGAGCAGCTTGTCATTTTTTTTTTTTTTTCACACTGACAGTATTGGAAGGTTTGGACCTAACTTTCCCTGGTATTCCTCCCTCTGCTCCACAGCAGCCCTCTCTCCTGCTGTTCTTTACTTTTTCTTTTGGTTTTCCTCTGGATTCTGATGTTGAGCGTTTGTCATTCTATACATTCTCTAGGTGATATGACCACAACACGAGACTTCTGCTCTTTACACAGTGACAAGTCACAATGTTACATTTTTATTCCAGATTTCCTCCCAATCTCTAACCCCTTAAATACTACTGTATACCAAGTATTTCCACTTAGATGTCTCACATGTTCATCAAGCTCAGTATCTTTACTACTGAAACTACATATAATATATACTACTGAAACTGTATATATATATATACACACACACACTATATATAATATATATACTATGATATATAATATATATATAAACTATATATAATATATACATAATATATATAAACTATATATAATATATACTACTGAAACTATATATATACACACACTATATATATAATATATATACTATAATATATATTATATATAAACTATATATAATATATACATAATATATATAAACTATATGTAATATATACTACTGAAACTATACATATATATACACACACTATATATAATATATATACTATAATATATAATATATATATAAACTATATATAATATATACATTATATATATAAACTATATATAATATATACTACTGAAACTATATATATACACACACACACTATATATAATATATATACTATAATATATAATATATATATAAACTATATATAATATACACTACTGAAACTATATAGTTTCAGTAGTAAAGATACTGAGTTTGATAAATATATATATGTATATAGATTTCTGTGTTCTCTATGATGCTAACCCGTTTGTTGTAATTGTTTAAGCTAGAAATGCCACAGTATTCCTGGAGTTTGTTCTTCTCCACTTTCTACATTGTCATCCTCCTCCTTCTCTCTTGTGCCCTTCCTGCAACTCCTTATCTCCTCTCTCTTCCTTCCTCCCCTTCTTCCCAGTCCTCCATCTTTTATTTCTTCTGCTCCTCTTCTAGGTAGAAAATGCTGTGGCATTCAGCTTCCCCACAAACTCTAGTCCTTGCTTCCCTGCCCTACTTCTGAACAAAACAGCAACAATGCAAGCAAATACCCTAACAGTCTGCTATTCCGAGTTTTATTCTTCAAATACCTATTTGCACTTTACCATTTACTCAGGCGACTTTGGGCAAATTCCGAAGCTCCATTTGCTTTAATTTCCGCTTCTGTAAAGAGGGCATAATAATAGCACCTAAGCCAGAAAGGCGGCTAGGAGAGTTCAATGCCAGTATCTTGAAAAGACTCAGAGCAGGGCCTGGCACGCATCAACATGATATGATTATTAGCTTTATTCATATTTCTTAGCTGTCATTGTGGTTTTTTGACATAAGAGATGGGGTCCTGCTATGTTGTCCAGGCCAGTTTTGAACTCCTGGGCTTGAGATCCTTCTGCCCCAGCCTCCCAAATGGCTAGCGTTACAGGCGTGAGTCATCACGCCCAACCCCTGTCATTGTTTTTATTACTGCTTCTGTTATTATTAGAATGTCTATTGTCTGTCTCCATTATTCACTACTATGAGAGATTATTTCAATTAATGTATGAAGTACTTTTAAGGTGGTTACTCTTCTGAAAAAATTAAGCAAGCTTTTCACATGTTTTCACAGGTAAATGTTTCTGAATTGGATACTTTAGAATCTCCTTTAAAAAGTTGAGTCTAGTTTTCCAGGAAGGATAAAAGACGTTTGTGGAGCTGTCCGGGGTTTCTGGAGAAACATCCCTAAATGGCTCTGTCAGTGCCATGGCTCTAAAAGAGTCAGGAATTTTTGTGGCTTGGTTGTTAAAATATTGGTAGCTTGAAATTGTCAATGATGTGAGGATTTGTACCACAGAAACTGACAAAAACCACAAATTAGGGCTCCTGTAACAAGAGAGCCCATTTTACCAGCATATCACTACATAGATTTTGCCAAAAGGTTAGGGTCACTATAAAGTCTGATGTCATGACAGAGCATCTTACTGTGAATTTTAACACATCTTGGGGTAAATTTTGCTTGTAAGGTTTAGCAACTACTATATGGATTATAAGTCAATATAATAGTTACCTGTAACCTCCGTGTTAGCCCCATCATTCAATCTCAAAGGAGTTTCCTTTGTGTGTTTTCTACTGGGTCTTTTGTATATTTCCATGTGTCTTTGAGTGATTTGTGGCCAAATGAAGTTTTTGAACTATCTTTTGAAAAGTTAAACACAAATACACTTATTCAATAAAAAATAAATACATCTTTTCAAAGAAAAATTTTCCCTCAATTTTAGAACCAAGTTAGGGCAAGCCAGATTTTTAGAATAATTCTTCAGTTTTACCTGTAACATTCAAACTGGAAGAAAATAGGATGAGAAAATATCTTAAGAGGCACTGAATATTTATGATGATAACAAGCTATAATTTCCTCTATTGAAAAACCTTCTCATAAAACGCAAAACTGGTTGCTTGCTTTTTTTTTTTTTTTTAACTTACCTAGCGAAAAACCACATGCAAGATCTTTTTGAAACTGACTAGTTCGCGGGTTCTACTTCCTGTTGTGAGGAGTAAAATCTATCTTAGATGCAATAAAGTTCTCAAAGATTGTTTTTGTTCTCTTATAAACCAATTTAGGTTTCAAATTCATGTATATTAAATGAAACTGAAACTCCCTGAATTTGTTATTTCTATAATATCCAGTCTGCTTCTGGTCAGGGAAAACAGTTTTAACAGTTAATAATTTGCTTTAGGAGAATTACTGTCAGAACAGGATTGACTCAATGACTCAATAACTAAGCTCCCCTTCCTACTTGAAAAAAAAAAAAAGCCTTTCGCTGAGTTGGGTGCCCACTCTGCTTGAGGTATTATTCTCATCACATTTTAGGCACAAGAACGTGGTGTAGACCAAGGGTTGGTCTTAGACAGAATTGAGACAAAGCTCACATTTTGGGGCTTTCCCTGAAGTAGCCCTATGGTTTGATGGTGGAGCTGGAGGGCCTTCAGTCCCAGTGGGTGTCACAAGGAATGGGTGGTGGATACTGGTACTCAGCTGGGAGGGATGGAAGGAGCATCACCTCCTCTCTGCCTTGACTGATCCCATTGCTGCCTTCCAGGAACCCTCCTCTCACTCGTTCATCAGAAGGCAGCTCTTCTTATTTGAACTAATGTAATTTCATCTTGTTCACTGGGGGCCTGAGCACTCTAGGAATGACTGTTAACAATGCCCTCTTCTCCCTGTTCCCCTGGCTCTTGGTTTGTCTTAAGTGCTCCTGGACCCCAGAGTCCCCAAATCCTGCCCGTCATCTAAATTTACTTATTCTCTTCTTTATCTTGAGTCCTAGTTCTCAGGTAAAATTTAGCCTCTCAAATAATACACATATTTATGCAAAAATATTTTTGTCAATTGGTACTAGTTGGGTTTTACTGATCTCAGAGAATTGTCATATCCAAAAAAGTCCTAGGAGATGATTTGAGGGAATGGTTGGAACTTTAGGCCACAAGACAGGTCAGTGGGAGAGATAATTGTGAAGTGAGGCTAAGACTATATCCTTTTCATGATAACATGCCTGGATTTTAGTAACGTGCCATGATTATAACATGTCTATATTTGCTTAAAAATTAAGGCAATTATTACCATCTTTATGGATGATTAATTTTGGGGAGGATAAATTTTACTCTAACATTTGTCAGATAAAATGTCATTGCAGTATTTCTTGGGATCTATATTTCTTAGGAAATACAATTTAAACACTTTAGCTTCATCATAAGTGCTGAAAGAAACAGAAGTCATACTTATTATAAAAATTAGGATTTTTTTCTGTTTACTAGACATAAAGAATTTGTTTATCTCAACAATATTATATTACATATACTCACATAAAGGAATGTTGTTCAGTTCTCAGAGGATTTTCATAAATAAATATTGCCAAATCTTTATAAGACCTATAGGATTAAAATGATTACCAATATCATCATTTTATAAATGAAGAAGCAGATTCAGAGAGGGCTACACAGTTAATAATTATAATAACCAGGAATTGATTCCAGCCCTCTGAATTTAAAGACTTTCACCATGTTATATCCCTTCTTCAAACACACAGTAGAACCATATACAAGCGCTACAAGATCAACAGTTAGAGATGCAGAATATAAGCCAGGCACCTCTAGAATAACATCATAAAATGCTGTGCTAAGCCTGCATACCACATTTTTAGAACTGCTTTTCAATTTCATACTTTTTCCCCTGAGTTCTATACCTGTTAACAGAAAAGGTGAAGTCTTTTAAACTTAAATCAATTCAGCTTACATATTTGTAAAGAAAAAAACAAATAAAACTTCAAGCCAAAATTTTTTTTCTCTTTCTACACACATACACACACGCACGCATGCATGCACACACGCACGCACACACATGCACACACACACGCACGCACACACATGCACACACACAAATATTTGAAAGCATTTAAAAATATTTTCCATTTTTGCTGATAGTTTGATTCTATGCTTGCTTAAAATGTATTGTGGAGAAAACACATGTTTCGTGCTATGTTGTCTTATGTCTGATTTGAAGATTTGAAGAGCTAATACAGAATAGTAGGTGGTAACTAATTTGTCTTCCATAAAACGTGAGAAATATTCAGAGATATTTAAAGACACAATAACAAATTTTAATTTGTCTGTAAGTAAAAATTTCCTGATAAGGAGGGTTGATTGCTAGTGAGTTCTCACTAAAAGAGGTTGTGGAATTTCATTTTCTGGGATATTTAATTCATGTGGTTTAGGTGTAACCCTATGTGGTAGCAGGACTATGAACTTAATAGTTCAAGTGACTCTAATATTTTGAGTTTGTAACAATTGTCTTCCAGGTTTATCTGAGTAATCACTGTTATTTTGAAATTGCAAAAGAAACAAGATATAGTTTTCCTTTTCTCACAAAAATGTAAAAGGGGAAATATTTTTTGATTTCGAAAACTTCCGTGAACACTGTGGTATCATAACTAAAGTAGTAGTGAGAGAGCAGCCCGGGGGTGGGAACAGGAAACATTAGTGATAAACGCTCTGTGCTCTGTGACATTCTTTTTTCAGGTTCAGCTCAATGTATATTGATTCTAATTAGCACATTTTGTGCCTCAGCTGGTAGCTCCCCGTTAGCTCTGCCTGGAGAGTTTTTTTTTAGATTCCATCCTGCTCATAAACACTGCCACCTCCTCCCTCCTTCTCTCTTTACAAATGTTACAACACAATCAGAAATTTCCTCTTTTCTTTCCTTCCTGCATTTTCAGCAGGTTCCCTTGCGTCAGAAGCCGAGGAGGAAAACTCAAGGTAATTCGATCTCTTTTGTTTCTTTATAAACCCTTTCTGTGTGCGTTGAGTGTGGCTTTTCTCCCGATGCTTCCTTGGGATCAGATTTCTGTCTGTCTTAATGCTAATATGAGGAGTGGATGGCAGATTAATTTTTGGTTATTCTTGAATCGGTTTTAAGAAATGATGATATGCTGTTCATTTTGATTAATCCCTCGTGGTGTGTTGAAAGAGCTTAGAAAAACTGGCAGTGAGTCGGGAAGTAGCTGTGTTTTGAGGTGGGCATTAACCCTTCACCATCTATTGCATAACTACTGCTGTTATTGTTGAGAGGAGCTACGTTACTGCACGGATATGCCTGCCAGTCTTACGATTTTAATTATTTTTAACTTATTCTTGGTGAATACTATTCTTAGACGAATACTTGCATATTAGTCTCGCTGCGCTGTTTCTTCGGCTATATCTTATACCTTCTAAGCATCAAATGAATGTTAGAAAACATTGCAGTTTATTTTCACTGGGAGAAAAAAATCAGCTGATGTGTTTTTTCTTTCTCTCTTTCTTTTCTTTTTTTTTTTTTTTTTTTTTTTTTTGCATTGGCTTTGCATAAATCCAAGTCCCCAGGGGGTAGGCAATTAAAAGCTGCCTTTCGCTGTATCACATAAATCAGAGTAATACTTTACCTATCAAATCAGGGTGATACTTTATCTACCTCTTCATGTAATCATTGCAGGTTTTCTCACAATGAGTCGGAGGAGGATATCGTGTAAAGATCTGGGCCACGCTGACTGCCAAGGGTGGCTGTATAAGAAAAAGGAAAAGGGAAGTTTCCTAAGCAACAAATGGAAAAAGTTCTGGGTGATGCTGAAGGGGTCGTCACTGTACTGGTATAGCAATCAAATGGTGAGTCTGCTTTCTTCCGCCTGGTCCCAGCCTCTTTTAACGAGGGGTAACGTAACGGCATCAGGTGATGCCATTAATTTTGATGGGAAAGTTAATTTCGATTTCTGGGAATCGGAACGGAGTAAATAATTTATAGAAAGCACTTCTGGTCCAGTAGGTATGGAGGTTATTCTGTTGTGTTTTATGGAGAAGAAAACCATCCTGTTTGATTACTCTTTGGTTGGGGAGGAGGGGAGTGTTGACATTTGTATTCCTGGTAAAGGAGACTGTTAAGTCCTGTTATTAATGTTACTACTTCACATGGGATTCTAATCATTTCAGGATTTATGTGGGCATCACTTAACAAGGCATCTTTACATGGTTAAGCTCTCTCTACTAAAAGGAGACTCAGCTTCACGACCTGCAAGGGTGTCAGTTGATTCTTCAGAGAAGCTTTTTCCGTTTCTCCTCCTTTACTTTCTTCTCCCCCTTCTTTCCCTCTGACCTTCTTTATCAGACGGTTTGGTTTGGAATCACTAACCCATATGCCAGCTTTGCAGTGGTGACTGTCACCTCTTGCCCCCTGATGTGCTCTGTGATGGCATTAAGCTAGTCATGCTTAGACAATGTAAAAAGATAGTTGCCTAGTTTATTCCTTTAAAAGTCAGGATACTGCTATGGTCTGCTTCCCGGGTTAGTTTTCTGTTGAAAATGGCTGGAAATAAAGTTATTGTTAAAGAGTGTGCTGATATTTCATGGCCTGGGTCATGTTGAAAATGATGAAGTTGTTGACTGTCGAACGAGGAGACATTTCCAAGGGGAAATGCTCTCAACAAGCCCCAGTGAGGTTTGATTGCTGCTTTCAGGAGAGCATGAGTCTCTTTGTGGCACTGTGAAGATCAGCATTGGATAGCTGTTAATAAAATAAAGGAAAAATACTTAAGAGTTGCTTATAAGCCAAGAATTTTTTTTGAGATGGAGTCTCACTCTGTTGACAGGCTCTGGAGAGCAGTGGCATGATCTCGGCTCACTGCAATCTCTACCTCTAGGGTTCAAGCAATTCTTCTACCTCAGCCTCCCAAGTAGCTGGGATTACAGGCACACATCACCATGCCCAGCTAATTTTTGTATTTTTAGTAGAGATGGAGTTTTACGATGTTGGCCAGGATGGTCTTGATCTCTTGACCTCATGATCTGCCAGCCGTGGCCTCCCAAAGTGCTGGGATTACAGGCATGAGCCACCACACCCGGTCCGGAAGTTCTTTTTATGTGACATTCCTTTTGTGAAATGACTTGGGCATGCCCATCATTTAAGCAACAGAGCTGTCCATCATGTAACTTTATAAATGCAAAGTAAGTACTGCATATTGTTTGTGGGCCAAATTTTTATTTGATAAATTTACATCCACCAGCTGCTAATCAGAAATTTTTGTTACTCATATACCTCTGGGCCCTTTTCATTAAAGATTTGGTTAAACCGAACCCAAATCCAATTCCAGTGCTTGGCATAAGAACACTCCTCTCTGCTCTTCTGCTCCCAAGCTATTGCTTCAGCTTCACCTCATGTAAAATGTGGCACAAATCTCCTCTTTGGGTTCCGTAAAAATAGATACTTTTTTCCAAGCATTTGGTGCATTATTACAACTTTATCAAAATTTTAAGGGATTCACAAAAAGTCACTGGCAGAGTGTGCAGTTTTCCACTGTCATCCTTTCCTCTTTTCTTCTCCCCTCCTGAATATATTCTTCATCGTGTCTAGCATGAAGGGTTTTACCCAAATTAAGGCAACCTGGGTCTGCAGTCTTGCCTTCTATTGTAAGAGAGTTTTCCTAAACAAATACAGCTTTTTTCTTAAGAGGAATTGAGGTGAATAGAAATGTCTCTTTCTTGTTTCATATTATTTCAGGCTCTTGTTTTTGGGTAGTTGTGGCAAGTGGTAGTCCTCTACATCTTTTATAACATGGGTGAACCTACTGATTGACTACTAATTAATAGTGGTCAGGGAATTTCCCGAGGCTGTGGAAAGATTGGATGCTGATGGAGCTTGGCATGTCTGTGGAAACTCGTAAAGCTCAGACGGAAGCAGGACGTTCATCTTCTCAGGCAGTCAAATTATTCAGCACATATGTTCTGGGTGCTGTCCCTGTCTTCACAGAATTTAAAGGAAGTCCTTCGGAACCACACAGGCTGCCAGATTGGGCTGGCTTGGCCCCATCAGCTCATTCAGCTTATGATGCTCTTAGAGGAGCAATGAGTTACCTATTTTAGGCATTAGGAACTTCATGCTTCCACAAGGAGCAGCAGTGTTGACAGACTAGGCTAGAAAGAGGAAAAGGACAGAGCCTCAGATACACTCACACATTCCTGCCCTGGCTTGCTTTCACGGCAATACAGAAAGGAGTATTCAGGTTGCAAAGAATGTACTTGAATACAGTTAGATTAGCAACATTGAATAGAGAATAAGCTTGCCATTATCTGGCTAGGGAACTATAGGATCAAATTAATGGCATGCAAACTAATGGTTGTAAAGCTAATGGTATGTAGAGGAATTCTCCCTCTCTTCTCCTCTCTACCCCCCCCCCCACAGGCCCTGAATCTTAATTATATGTTTATTGGGAGGGGGGAAAGGCTACTCAATGAATGCTTAATAAGCAGTCATATTCCTCTTGTCTGTGTGGATATCAACTGTGAAATAAGAGCCAAGCATGTCCTGTCAAACCAAGAAGCTTGTTTACTTTCTGCCACTTGAAAGAATTCAGATTCAACAAAGTCCCTCTCAAAGCACCTAAGTCTAAGCACCTAAGAGCAGAATTCTCATTCTACCTTCTATGTTCCTTAACCTTGGGGTAGGACCAGCCCGGTCCCTACACTTTCTTATGTAGCCTAAAGCTGAGAGGTAGCAGAGACCATAGCATCTTAGGAAGAACCACCTGTTGCTGTCTACCCTATGCCAAGGGATTGCTGCTTCTAGGTACCTTGCATATATGCTCTCATTTACTCCTCAAAAACACCCTGAGAGGTAGTAACTGTCTCCACATTTTGAAAGTGGGATAGACTGAAATACAGAGAGATTGTATAATCATCCCAAGTCACATAGTAGTAAATGGAAGAAAACAGATTCACATTTAGGCCCCTTGGACTCCCAAGCCCATGAGTTGGAACATGCCAACCTGAGTCCCTCTGAGGCCAGGATACATGACACAATTAAGACTGCCCTGTTTTCCTTTTTTTTTTTTTTTTTTT
>NW_016107321.1:10649760-10705758 GCF_001604975.1 Cebus imitator
TCCCTCCCTCCCTCCCTCCCTCCCTCCCTTCCTTCCTTCCTTTCTTCCTTCCTTCCTTCCTTGGAGTCTTGCTCTGTTGCCCAGCCTGGAGTATGGTGGTACAATCTTGGTTCAGTGTAACCTCTGCCTCCCAGGTTCAAGCGATTGTCATACCTGAGCCTCCTTGAGTAGCTGGGATTACAGGTGTGTGCCACCATGCTCGGCTAATTTCTGTATTTTTAGTTGAGACGGGTTTTCACTATGTTGGCCAGGCTGGTCTTGAACTCTTCACCTCAAGTGATCTCACCCCAGCCTCCCGAAGTGCTGGGATTATAGGTGTGAGCCACCTCACCTGGCTTCTACTTTTCATACTATCATACTTGTCCTCTTTTTTGGGTACTTGCTTATCAGACTTGCTGTTTTCCATAATTGATCATCATTCTGTAGGACATGACCATGGGTGTATCTTCAGCAACTTACTTCATGTCTGACAGTTAATAGGTACTCAATTAATAGTTCTTGATTTCATAAATAAGAATTAAGAATCTTCAGCATTTACATTACCCATGGGGATTTTGAGAAATGGAATCATGCATAAGGACTGGTTTTGACAGAAAATAGTTTTCCAGGAAAAGATTTCCACCTCTGTTCTTAAAAACAGATATGGGAAAAGGAGTGATCTGGGATTTGCTAGAAAGGCCCCATGGTTCCAAATTGGTCCTGCATGGCTGCTCCCATGGTGCTAACACATCATTAGGATCTCTGAGGAGTAGACGTGGGAGATGTGCATTCTGGGGACTAATGTGAACAAAGGAATGATAATATAAATAAATTGTGCCAACCCACTGTGTTAGCGATTATACTGAATTCTTGTAAGAGTGAAGCAAGACAGATTTTATTATTCCCATTTTTCAAGACAGTTTACTGAGGCTCAGGGAATTTAAGTAACTTGCTGAAAGTCTCATAAAAAGTAAACAGCAGAGCTGGGATTTCAAACAAAGGTTCTCCTTGGCCAGGCATGGTGGCTCAAACCTGTAATCCCAGCACTTTGGGAGGCGGAGGCGGGCCGATCACCAGGTCAAGAGATCAAGACCATCCTGGCCAACATGGCGAAACCCTGTCTCTACTGAAAATACAAAAAATTAGCTGGGCATGGTGGTGCATGACTGTAGTCCCAGATACTCGGGAGACTGAGGTAGGAGAATTGCTTGATACCAGAAAGCCGAAGTTGCAGAGAGCAGGGATCAAGCCACTGTACTCCAGCCGGCGATAGAGCAAGACTAGTCTCAAAAAAAAAAAAAAAAAAAAAAAAAAAAAAAAAAAAAAAAAAAAAAAAAAAAAAAAAGAAGGCTCTCCAACAACAAAGCCAGGCTGTTTTCTCCAGGCTACATCACTTCTCCATTTAGAGGTGACTTAGGTCCAGTGTATGGGGGACTGAGACATGTAGTGATAGCGTAGGAATGTGGCAGTAGGGAGCCACTGTCTATTCTTGAACCGGAAGGTGAGCCTGTGAAATTAACATGTGAAAAATATTAACCTAGCAGCAATAAATTGGATGTGTTGGAGGGCAAGGGAGCTTCCAGAGGCCAGTTAGGAGATGTTGAGAAAATGCAGGCGTTCAGATATGAGTTCCTGGACTAGAGAGCTGGTGGTGAGAATTTAGGACACACTATGCTAATTAAAAGGGGCAAGGTATAAAGAGTACTTGGATATAAGACACAAACAATTTGAGGCTAAAATAAACATGATTCCAAGTTTTAGAGCCTGGGGAGACTGGGAAAATAAGATGAAAATTGAGGGACAAAGAGTTTGTGACTAAGAAGTGTGGAATTTCATTTAGCTTCATTGTTGCTTACTTTTTTGGGTTTATTTTAGTTTTGTACATTGTTTCCTTGTATAAAATTGCTAGATACTTGTGTTTTTTAGTTTTCATTTACTGATTTGTGCCATTGCATCACCAGTTCAAGGAAGCCTTGGGACCTCTGGGTCTCTACCAGAAAAAGTGAATCACTCAACTATATTTCATAAAAACTTTATGCAAACTGAAGAGATTTGTAGGTTAATATCTAGTTTAGTACATATTACAGAGACTAAAGTTCTTTGAGAATCCAGTGCGTCTGTGCAATTGTGATTATGTGTCTCCTTTTGAATGGTAAAGGTTTTGTGTTTCTGGGGATCGAAGTAACTGTTTGCATGAGATGCGTTCTATCTCTAGCTGCATGTGTAACTTAAAGTGAATTTCAGAAGATCTTAGCTTTGGAAGGTATATTTCTTTTCTTTTCTTTATTCTTTTTTTTTTTTTTTGAGATGGAGTCTCCCTGTGTTGCCTAGGCTGGAGTGCAGTGGTGCGATCTCAGCTCACTACAACCTCCGCCTCTTAGGTTCGAGCAATTCTCCTGCCTCAGCGTCCCAAGTAGCTGGGATTACAGGCGCATGCCACCATAGCCAGCTAATTTTTATATTTTTTAGTAGAGACGGGTTTCACCATGTTGGTCAGGCTGGTCTCAAACTCCTGACCTTGTGATCCACCTGCCTTGGCCTCCTGAAGTGTTGGGATTACAGGTGTGAGCCACTGCACCAGGCTGGAAGGTATATTTCTTGAAATCAGTTTTATGAGAATCTCTGTAGTGAAGATCTAATCGCTTTTTACATTGGACAGAATTTACCCTTGTAGAAAATGTTACTTGAAAGTCAAAATTTTCTCTTTTCCTGAGACAACTATTCTGAAAGTTTCAGTAAATATGGAGTACCTTTTTTTTTTCAGCTCAAGAAAAACAAAGAATGGATTAATTTTCCCTAGGAAAATGACATTAAGTCTTCTGAGCTTTCATCAGTAGTCACAGATTAGCATACATTTTGGAAAATGTCTGAGTAAGTTTACTATAGATTCAAAAAATTATATAAGAATTTATGAATACATTAGTCATAGCTTATTATATTCTTTCTTCCCCCACTACAACGTAAGCAGCAGAGGATGTATTCTTTACTTGTCTGATTTAAACTCTGTCTTCATATCCTAGGAGCTGGTAGGTACAGAGTATATGCCAGTATTTTTTGAAGGAATTGCTTAATTTTTATACTACTTAATTAATCAATTAGTTGTATGAATCAACTAATTAAATTTAACATTACTATTGAACACTGGCATATTCCCAGACTTCTACCAAAATGAGAATTACTGGCTTTCAATTTATTTGAACTCCACATTTATTGTCTTAGCCAAATACCAGCCTCTGAGTGTATCCCAAACAGGATTCTAATGTTTTGGAATGTCTCTTCAAGGCTGGGTGCGGTGGCTCATGCCTGTAGTCCCAGCACTTTGGGTGGTTGAGGTGGGCGGATCACTGAAGGTTAGGAGTTCGAGATCAGCGTGGCCAACAAGGCAAAACCTGTTCTCTACTAAAAATATAAAAATTAGCCGGACAAGGTGGCTGCGACTGTGGTCCCACCTATTTGGGAGACTGAGGCAAGATAATCGCTTGAACCTGGGAGGCAGAGGTGAGCTGACATCACTCTACTACACTCCAGCCTGGGTTACAGAGCGAGACTGCGTCTCAAAAAAAAATTCTATAGTGAAGACAATTCAAAGTAATTATGTGAAATTGATGAACTTTTGGCTAACATATGTTCATAGAATTTGTATTAGCCAGGAGAATGAGTAGGTGGAATGTTGACATGTCTAGACAGGGCAAAACATGACATTTCAGCAGGTTTACCTCAAGACAATGACTCACGGATCAAATGGGTAAAAATGCTTGCTTAGTTAACATTTGAGAACCTAAACGTGAGAATGATTGAGGTCTTTCTTGAATTCTGTTACTTCTGACATTCTAATTTCACATGCGTGGAAATTATTATTATTATTTTTTGAGATGGAGTTTCCCAGGCTGGAGTGCAGTAGTGTGATCTCGGCTCACTGCAAGCTCTGCCTCCTGGGTTCAAGTTCTTCTGCCTCAGCCTCCCGAGTAGCTTGGACTACAGGTGCCCGTCACCATGCCCAGCTAGTTTTTGTATTTTTAGTACAGACAGGGTTTCACCATATTGGCCAGGCTGGTCTCGAACTCCTGACCGTGTAATCTGCCCACCTTGGCCTCCCAAAGTGCTGAGATTGCAGGCATGAGCCACTGCGCTTGGCTAGAAATGATTTTTTAAATGGGCATTTGGTTTATTTATTGTCTATAATGTATCATTGTGTTCTAACAATTATTTTCCTTTGTAGATCCTTAAATGTATTTCTAAAATAATGGTTCCCCATCATAGCTTCATGGTCGCATTATCTGTAGTTGGGACAGGCAATTCTCAATAACTTCTTGTTGCTGACTCCATATAACATGGGAACAATTGCTCATGTTGCCAATGTTGTTTTCTTTTAAATTCTTTCCAAACTTTTCAGAATTAGTAGTGAAACAGCAAGAGTTAAGAAATGTTGGTTTCTTTTGTTTTGTTCTCAGAGGGCAGTGATATGCGTGGGCATTGCCAGAGTGAATGCCGTGGTTGGGGTATTTTAGAGGAGAGTCTTCTTAGCTCACAGCAGTGACATGCCCACTCAGGGGACACAACCTCCCTCTTTTCTCTGGTGGACAGTGCATAGTACTTTTGTTGGTGTTTCGACAACTTCTTTAAAATAAAACAATGAAAAGCATAGAAGCCAACGTCTTGCTTTTTGGAAATTTAAAGTAAGTGAAAAATGCTTTAAAAGGTGATACGATAGGGCTTGGTGTGGTGGCTCACTCCAGTAGTCCTAGCAGTTTGGGAAGCTGAGATGGGAGGATCACTTGAGGCCAGAAGTTTGAGACCAGCTTGGTCAACATGGAGAGACTGCATCTCTTAAACAACAACTAAAAATTAAAATTAAAAATGTAAAAAAGATTATACAGTAGTATGTGCTCATAGGAAAAATTTGAAAATCAAAGTAAGTGGAATAAAAAAAAGAAGACACACATGGAGGCAAACAGAAATAAATGAATTAAGATCATACAGTCTCCTACTACCACGGCGTGACTATAAACATTTTCATATATGTGTTTCCAACTATCATTTCTACGTTTTCCAAAAATAAAATCATGTTATGTATGATGTTGTTGTGACTTGATTTTCTCACTAAGCAATACATAGAAGTAAACAGATTTCCATGTTGATACATGTATATCCACATCATTTCTAATGGCTGTAAGAATTACACATGAATATATGATAGTTCATTTGTCAATGCATAGCATGTAAAATAAAAAATGCCTTTTATCCTAAAATCATTTAAAATAGTTAATAGGAAATATAGTACATAAGTGCACACACACTAACTTAAATATAAATTGATATGTATTGAATTGATATTTATAATGCATAAATGTGTAAGTATAAATATCAACACATATATAGATATATGCGTATAAATATTAACATGTATAGAGATACATATATAGATATATGTGGTATAAATATTAACATGTATAGAGATACGCATGTGTATAGACATACATAGATATGTATATGTGCATATAATTTAATCATTCTTCAAGCAAGAGGGCAGTAAGGTGGATTTTGGCCATGTGGTATAAGGGGCAAATGACACCTGCTTTATTATGAGGTCTTGTAGCTCTAAGTCAGGGATGCAAATGTCTGTACATCCATTTTCTTGCAAATAATGGTTGACCAAGAACACTATCTCTACATAATTCAAAGCTACTTTCAGAAGATTGAATGCAGCTAAAAGCAATATTAAAAAAATCAAAGGAATGTGTACAAAGAAAAGCAATGCGTTTGCCTAAGTATTGCGATTTTAAGATGCAGAAGAATTGTGCTAGGAATTTGCAAACACCAGGAATGGTTTCTCTCAGTGACTATGACCTGTCCTGTGGAGGAGAGTCCAAGAATACACCTACTGACTCTGTGTAAATGATGATTTGAAGCCACAAGACAGGGAAATGGACTAGAAGACATTGGGTGCTTGTCAATACAGAGTTTTCTACCCTGGAGGAAGAGTTCGGGTAACACTGAATTAATGGTGAGAGTATGGGCACATTTCCCAAGCAACAGAATAGGAAGTGGCTCATGGGATGAGCTGAACTTTTCATTAGGTTTGAGGATTTTTCTGAGAAGTCTTTATTTGAAGATTTATCATCTGCCTGGTGCAAGCTCTTTTAAGGGTCAGCTTCCAGCCATCTCTGCAGACAAGCTTAACTGATAGACTCATCTGTCACTGTGCTGCTGCGTTTAATCTTCCATAGAGCACGTTTCAAGAAGATTTCGAAAGGAAGCTATGCAGTGGAAAGTTTAAAAAAATATTTAAGATTTCTGTAAGGAGTCAGCATTTAGGGAAACATGTTTGAAACAATGTCGTTGAAAAAGACGCAAGAGAAGGGCACGCTACAGGGGAAGATATCCCTGGGCTCAGAATGTAGACCCTCTACATTCCCTTGAAAGAGAAGGCACCCAATTTAATTCTACCCCGATTCTACCCTGGTGCTGAGGCTCCTTGAATGAATAAACAAATGTGGTGCACACATCAATGGGATAGGATTCAACTTGAAAAGGAAGAAAATTCTGAGACCTGCTACCACATGGATGAACCTTGAAGACATTATGCTAAGTAAAATAGGCCAGTCACAAAAGGATAAATACTGTAGGATTCCATTTGTGAGAGAGAACTACAGTAGTCAAATTCATAGAGACAGGGAGTAGAATGGCAGCCTTAGAAAACCACCCACCATCCCTGGGCCTCGCTTCTGTGTCTGTTCAACGGAAGCATGAATAGATGTCTGTAACCTGTGAAAGAGATGGTGCTCATTAACAGCACATCAGCCACTGATTTCACACCTTGAATCTTGTAAAACTTACCACGGCAAATGCATTTTCATTATTTACTGACAATAACGAGTTCAGAGCAGTAGCTTTAAAATTTAAAAAAAAATTAATTTAGTTAACCATCTTAGCCATTTTAAAGGGTACAGTCGAGTGGCATTAAATAAGTTCCTATTATTATGCAACCATCACCATCAACCATCTCCGGAGCTCTTTACAAAACTGAGAGTCTGTACCTATTAAATAATAACTCTCCGTTCCTTCTCCTCCCAGTGCCTGGTAACCACCATTCTACTCCCTGTCTCTGTGAATTTAACTACTGTAGTTCCCTCTCACAAATGGAATCCTACAGTATTTATCCTTTTGTGACTGGCCTATTTTACTTAGCATAATATCTTCAAGGTTCATCCATGTGGTAGCAGGTCTCAGAATTTTCTTCCTTTTCAAGTTGAATCCTGTCCCATTGATGTGTGCACCACATTTGTTTACTCATTCGTATGTTCATTCATTCATATGCTTATTCATTCATATTTGGGTTGCTTCTACCTTTCAGCTTATTGTGAATAATGCTGCCATGAACATGGGGATACAAATGTCTCTTTGAAACGCTGCTTTCAGTTCTCTTGGTTTTATACCTAGAGGTGGAATTGCTGGATCATATGATAGTTCAATCTTAATTTTTTCGAGGAACTACCATGCTGTTTTGCATAGCAGCTACACTGTTTCACACTCCCTACAATAGTGCACAAAGGTTCTGGTTTCTCTACATCGCCACCAGCACTTATTTAATTAATTATTTACAGTAGCCATCCTAATGGGTGTGAGGTACCAACACACGGTGGCTTTGATTTGCCTTTTCCTATGACTAGTGGCAGTGAGCAACTTTTCCATGTGCTTATTTTCCATTTCCATATGTTCTGGTGAGAAATGTCTTTTGCCATTTTTGAACCAGATTTTCTTAGTGGTGGTGGTGGTGGTGTATTTTAATAGTATGCATGAGACTCATGAAAACAGCTTGAAGAGATTTGAAAGTTCCTGAAGTATTTGATGACTTTACATTGCATGAAGCCAAGATTATGTGTTGTACTGACTGTGGTTTTGAAAGAATTAACCTAATCTTCGTTACTTCTAAATCTCTAATATTGAAAGAGAATGCACCTGATTTTAAATTTTCTTTTTCTTTTTCTTGTTTTTGAGACAGAGTCTCACTCCGTCACCCAGGCTGGAGTGCAGTGGCGCGATCTTGGCTCACTGCAACATCCGCCTTCCAGGTTAAAGTGATTCTCCTGCCTCAGCCTCCTGAGTAGCTGGGACTACAGGTGCCCACCACCATACCTGGCTAATTTTTGGTATTTTTAGTAGAGATGGGGTTTCACCATGGTGGCCAGGCTGGTCTTGAACTCCTGACCTCAGCTGATCCATCCATCTCAGCCTTCCAAAGTGCTGGGATTACAGGCATGAGCCACTGCACCCAGCATAAATTTTCTTAAATGGTGCTCTTTTATCTATTCTTCCCCAATTTATGCAATAACCATGGATGGCAGATGTATTAGACAGCAAGAGATAAAAATTAGTCTACAATGGTGAGATTTTATGTAATTTCTTCCAATTCATTTAAAACCTTTCCTTCATATGTATTGTTTTTTTTTTTTCTTTTTTGACTACGCTGCTGCAAAGACCAGCGTATCTATGTGAAAACAATAGCACATTTGTGGACTTCGGGCTTCCAAAAGAATAGGGCAGAGATGAGCCTGAGCAGAAGATAAGGATTTCACACCACAAGAACAATCACACAAAACTCTTTTAAATTTTGAGGTTTCCATCTTAATCATTTTTGAAAATTACATTTCAGAAGGTAATTACTATCTTTGTGTGTCAGACTACCTGAAAGTTCGCTAGTAACTTAATTTCATATTAAATAGGATTTTGCTACAAGTGGTCTCCTTACTTCAGAGCCCTTTCTCTCCTTCTCCATAAGGAGAGAATGAAAGAATGTGAGTGGCTAGCTAGGAGAGGTGACTTACAAAGCATAGAACAGGATGCCAGCCACTTGGTCACCACCTAAACATGACCTAACATCATAGTGAGATAGTCATATCCTTGGTTGACTTTTTTTTTTCGGAGATAGAGTTTCACTCTTGTTGCCTAGGCTGGAGTGCAGAGGCGCAATCTCAGTTCACCACAACCTCTGCCGCCTGGGTTCAAGTGATTCTTCTGCCTCAGCCTACTGAGTAGCTGAGATTACAGGCATGTGCCACCACACCCAGCTTACTTTGTATTTTTACTAGAGCCAGGGTTTCTCCAATTTGATCAGTCTGGACTTGAACTCTCAACCTCAGATGATCCACCTGCCTTGGCCTCCCAAAGTGCTGGGACTACAGGTATGCTCCACTATGCCCAGCTTATTTTGTATTTTTAATAGACATGGGGTTTCTCCAATTTGATCAGTCTGGACTTGAACTCTCAACCTCAGGTGATCCACCTGCCTTGGCCTCCCAAAGTGCTGGGATTACAGGCATGAGCCACCATACCCGGCTGCTTAGTTGACTTTTAGGAGGAAATAAGGAGGGATTGTTGTGCTAAGCAGTTGGGCTTTTCATGGGTGGGAATGTTTTCTGCGAGGGGAATAGCATCTTGGTTTAGGTTTCCTAGAAGCAGATTCTTGAGAAGAGAATTTGGGTGCAAGCAGTTTACTTGAGAAGTGATCCAGGAGATACTTGGAAAGCAAACAGGGAAGTGAGAGAGGGTAGAAAAGTTAGTTAAAAAAGTTCTCCGTAGTAGGCAGCGTAGGTAACCCTGCAGGTAACCAAAACTTCATTCTTCCAGGGAACTCTGAGAGTCTGTAAAAAACATGTACTCCAGAGTTTTCACACTAAGGGAAAAAGGAACTGGGATAGTTATTTATTTATTTGTATATTTTTCTTTTTTTTAGAGATGAGGTCTCACTGTCATCTAGGCTCAAATGCAGTGCTGTGATCATAACTCACTACAACCTCAAACTCATGGGGTCAGCCAGTCTTCCTTCCTCAGCTTCCTGCATAGTTGAGGCTCCAGGTGCACATTGCTGTGCTTTGCTAATTTTTGTATGTTTTTCTAGAGAGATGTCTCACTGTGTTGCCCAGGCTGGTCTTGAACTCCTAGCCTCAAGAGATCCTTCTGCCTTGGCCTCTCAAAGTGCTGGGATTACAGGTGTGAGCCATAGATCCGGCCTAGCTGGTGGCATTTCTGCCCCAAGTCCCATCAGCCACTGGTTGAGAGCCCATCCCAGTGGCCGTGATCTCTGGGCACCTCTGCACAGCTGGAAGAGTGGAATCGGACAGCCAGAGAAGCTTTCTCACAAGGAGATGCAGGTGCTGGTGGCAGGAAGTCTTGCCATTGTGTCCTGCATGGTAAGGACAGAGCATGAGTCAGGATCACTGGGAGTAAGTGATCTTACCACAGAGCCCTCCCCTCTTCACCCTGTTCGAGCCTCAGTATCCCCAGAACCATCATCATTAGCATAATCAATGCTTTCCATCTGTTTTTATAATCAATGCCAAGAATCTCTGGTTTCTGTAGGAAATTGGGTCTTTTCTTCTAGCCAAAAACTTTTGCCAAATGTCTATGTAGAGTATCTATTTCTAGGTGTTTGTAAGAAAAAACTCTCTCTGGATCTAAATCTAATTCTACTCATAGGGTAATGTTAGCTAAACTGAAATGCAACAATATTTTAGTAAAAATACACCCTAATAATGTATGGAGACTATAACAAGTTTGCTAGCATTATTGTTCTCCAAATAATCTAAAATGTTGTTTTTTGACCATTAATCTTATGCAAAGAAAAGAGAGGAGAGCTGAGACACAGAAACAGCTAGTCAGAGGGCTCAGCTTAAAATGCACGCAGTCACAAAGCTTATTTTGCACTTTGGAAGGCTGATGGGGGCAGATCACTTGAGACCAGAGTTTGAGACCCGTCTGGTCAATATGGCGAAACCCTGTCTCTACTAAAAATACAAAAATTAGCTGGGCATGGTAGCATGTGCCTGTAACCCCAGCTACTTGGGAGGCTGAGGCAGGAGAATCACTTGAACCGAGGAGGAAGAGGTTGTAGTGAGATGAGATAGTGCCATTGCACTCCAGGCTGGGTGACAAGAGGCTGGACTGAGGTTCCGTCTAAAAAAAAAAAAAGCTTATTTTACATTAATTTTTTTTCTGGGTCACACCTTCTCTTTTGTTTTCTTTTAATCCCTTTTCCTGCTTTCCTCAGAACTAATAATAAAACCTTGGATTTTTTTACAGCTTTAACAAATCTTACATTATTACACACATCTATGTTAATTTCCATTTAGTCTGGAGAAGCTGGTTATAGCTGCTTATTCACCGTGAGGACAGTGACTCAGAGAGGTTAAGTCCTCTGCCTGGGATGTCACAGTATGTGGCTTGCATTGAGGCATTGACTCCAAATCCGGGGTTGTTTTTTCTGTGCCATGTGTTGACTGCAGATCCTTTCCTCCTCCAATTTTAGTTTCTGAGCCTGTTTTAGCTCTGAAGAATTTCTTCAGTCTCGTCTTTAGAATTAGTCGACTGGTTGCTGGGTCCTGGTCTGAGTCCTGGCTCTTTATTAATAGCACACGATGGTTCCCATGTTATAATGCCAGGCTAGTTTGGCATTCTAGGCTCTGGCACTTGGCATGGGATTCATTTACTCTCAAGGCTGTGATCATAGTACTGCCTCACTGGCATACACTTAGCGCTCAGTAAACGTTAGGTCTTATTCTGTGTTACTCAAGATTATTATATTTTTTAAAAGAATTCCAAGCAGGCTCCCTACCAGGCCTACTTCTGATATCTAGAAGAAAATAAAACACAAACATTTCTTCTTGCTTTTGGTGCAGTGCTTGTCACCGCCTGATGAGAATATGTGCGGCTCTCTGTGATAGTTGCAGAATGTAGATTGCATTGTTGTGCTAATCTTCACATTATCTTTTCTGAAAGGAAGGGGCAGATGAGTTGCAATGTCATGGATGCTATTGTATGGAGAGAAGGAGGGAAACTTTAGATTCTGTGCAATTTTAGAGGGGAAGAAAGGAAAAAATCTACCAAGACTAGGTAAAAATGACAACATGTTACTACGAAGAATCCTTACTTAGCCTGTATACCATGAAGTATGTATAGTTAAAATTCTGTAGTCTTTCAGAGCAATGATTATTTGTGTGGGGTTATGTCACCATGTTTACATTCAATTAGGTTCATTTCTATTTGTTTTTTTTATTTTTTATTTTTTTTGAGACAGAGTCTCCCTCTGTTGCCAGGTTGGAGTGCAGTGGTGCAATCTCGGTTCAACCTACACCTTCTGGGTTCAAGTGATTCTCATACCTTGGCTTCCAGAGGAGTAGGGATTACAGGCATGCACCACCACACCCAGCTAATTTTTGGATTTTTAGTAGAGACAGGGGCTGCACCATGTTGGCCAGGATGGTCTCCTGACCTCGTGATCCTCCCACCTCGGCCTCCCAAAGTGCTGGGACAGGCGTGAGCCACTGCGTTGGCCATTTCTATTCGTTTTTGATTTTGAGAATTGCTTTTCTTTTTGTGTTTGTTTTGACTTAAAAAATCAATCATGTACCCAATTCCAAAGTCAAAACTGTAACAAGTAACAACCAAGTCAATCCCCCTTGCATCTCTGTTCTCTATCCTTGTTCTTCCCCCTTTTCCGTTTGTTTTTGGTTTATTTTTCCATGCTTCTTTTTGCAAATACAGCAAGTATGTATAGTGAATCAAATTCCATCCTCCTTTCTTACACAAAATTAGCGTATTCCATATATAGTACTGCACCTTGCCTTTTGTTGCACTATGTCCTGGACCTTGCTCTACATGCTGTATAGCGTTTTTCATAGTTATTCACCGGGTGTGGATACTACAGTGTATTCAACTGTCCTCTGATGATAGACATTTGCATTCTTTACGGTCCTTTGTAAATACAAACAATGCTGCAATGCATATATCATTCCACATATTCTCCAAGGTATATTTAGGACAGATCCCAGAAGAGGAATTTCTGGGTCAATGGGCAAGTGTATTTTGCTGATTACTATCTACCTTCCTCCTGTCGGGTTCCATTTTGTGTTACTATCAGCAAGGTATGAGAATGACTGTTTCTCCATAGAACTGGAACTTTTACAGTTAATTTTATCTTACCTTTTCTTCAATCTCCATGTACTTTTACTTTCTATTTTAAAGAATATAATTCACATTTCTCTAGTGGTTGTGAGTCTGTGTGTAGTGTGAGAATCTAGTGACAACCGTTCTAAGGTGGCATGAGAATGGGCAGCTCAGCTCAGAGTTTAGACCTCATCTGTTTCCGATTCCCTGGGGGTTTGGGGGAATAACTGAGAAAACAATAGATTGATATGGAGAAATGGAGACTTTGCAGCTTCTCCTGATTCAGATAGTCATTGGGTAACCTTGTTAAATTTGCTTAAGGTAATTTCAAGAATTTCAATTCTATATTCACTTAAAAACACAAAAGTATATTACAAAGAAACCTTTATCATTTTTAGCTATTCTTTTTCTTGAATTCAAGATTCTATTTAAGACCTATAATTTATTTAATAACAGGTTTTAGGGGAGAAAATGTTGCAATGAAAATATACATGGATTCTAAGGTGCCTTTTGATTTCAGAATTATTGAAGTGTAAAGTAATCAGGTTTTTAGAATCAAGGAACTATGGTTCCACTGAAAATAGAGAGGTAATATTGCTTTTCATTTTTTAACCAGGAACTACATGACAGTTTCCTATATTACCATTCATCTGTTTCTGGCTTGGTCTTCTTCGACCTACTTAGACTCGGGAATACACATCACTCTCGTTCCTCCTAGTCAGCCTTTCTGTCTTCCTGACATGTGTAGGTACCTATTAAGTAATTTTGTATATTTTCCAAAACACTTGTGGTATGAAAAGGCCAACTGTTATCATGGCAATGAACACTTATTTTTGCATTTAAATTCTAAGATCTGATGTCCTATTTTAGTTAACTTCTAAATGACTTTATTTTTTAGAGCAGTTTTAGAGGAAGTACAGAGATTTCCCATGTGCTCACTGCCCATACCCATGTGCAGCTTCCCCATTACCAATATCCCCGCTTATAATTGATGAACTGACATTGGCATATTGTTGTCACCCAGACTCCATAGTTCATATGGGTTCACTCTTGGTGTTGTACATTCTATGTGTTTGGACAAATGTGTAATGACATATATCCACCTTTATAAAAATACAGTGTATTTTCACTGTCCTAAAAAGCCTCTGTGCTCTGCTAAATACTAAAATCTAATGTTCTGTTTTAGTTAATATTTAAAAATGTCTGAAGTATGGTGAATACTGCATAAAATATTTATGTCTCTAAAATTCCTATAGTCCAAGCTTGAAACCATAGTTAAGCTTAAACCATGTGGTATTGGAAATATAAACCTAATTTTGTATCTATGTTTGAACAAATCATGCTGAATTGTCAGTGGGATTGTCAGAAGCTTCATATTTCCCCTGCTTCCAAGTATCACTGATAGCCAACTGGGAGAGATTTAATTTGCATATTATTCTCCAAACTTTTTCTGCACCTCATCTTTTTAAAAACAGCTTTATCAAGGTACATTTTATGTATCATAAAGTTCACTCTATTCAAATTTGCAGTTCATTTTTGGTAGATTTACCAAGTGATGCAACTATCATAATAAATCAGTTTTAAATAACTTTTATTGTACCAATAAGGTCCCTTATGCCCATTTACAATTAATTTCCACCCTAACCTCAGGCAACCACTGTCCTGCTTTCTGTCTCTATAGAATTGCCCTTTCTGGATATTTCATAGAAATGGAATCACACAGTCACATGTGATCTCTTGTGTTTCCCTTTCACTTAGCAGAATGTTTTCAAGGTTCATCCACGTTTCAGCATGTGTCAGTGGTTTGCTGCTTTTCATTATTAAATAGCATTTCATCGTATGGCTGTGCCATACTCTATTTAGTAGTTGATGGACATTTAGGTGGTTTCCAGTTCTGGGTTATTATGAATAATGCTGCTATAACGCTTTGCATGTAAACCTTTGCATGGGCATTTGCATCCATTTCTCTTGGGTAGATACCTAGGAGCAGAATTGCTCAGCTGTATGGTAATTAAATGCTTACTTTTTTTTAAGAAACTGCCAAACTGTTTTCCACACTGCCTTCTGCATCTCATTTTAACAATTTCTTTATTGTCAGAGGAAAAAAATTATAGTCCCATCATTCATTCACAAAATTATTTATTCCACATGTATTTATTCCACACCTTGTAAATAATATATATGAGCAACACAGTTATTTCTTTCAAGGTACTCACAGTCTGTTGGAGAAGCAGACAAACAACCAGATAACTAAATATATTAAGAGAGGTCCTGTAAGGGAGGTCTGCGTCTGGGGCTGGAGGCAGATGGGAGGGTACCTAGTCCAGGCTTAAGGGAACAGGGAGAAAGTTTTGGAGATTGTCACACCTAAGTTGAATTCCGGAAACTTATCTAGAGGAATGAGATAAGAAGGGCATTACAGGGCCAGGGAGCAGGAGGAAAGCTGCCTCTCTCACACCCTGGAGCCCTTTACTGAGTGTTTTTTTGTTTGTTTTGAGACTGGATCTCACTCTGTAGCGCAGGCTGGAGTGCAAGTGGCGCCATCTCAGCTCACCGCAGCCTTGAACTTCTGGTCTCAAGTAATCCTCCCACCTTGGCCTCGCAAAGCATTTGAGATTATAGGCATGAGCCACCACGTCTGGCCAAGAGCAGAGTGTTTAAAGGAGACATAAGTACAATAGATGTGATTCACAACATCACAGAGATGATCAGCAACCTTTATGTTTACCCCTTAATGTTTTAACACCAATCATTTTGATAGAAATGTGTATTTAATGCAGCCTAATGACAGCAACTGCACGTGATACTCTACTGAGATGAACAAAATCAGGCACGCTGGGAAAAGCAAATGGGCTGAACTGTGAGGAAAAAGGCCTTTGAGATCATAGAACATCTACAACAAAGTGAAAAGGAATGTGTTTCTTCTGAATTTAAGACTAGATTTGGAAAGACAAGTTTGCACAATGTCCAAAGGATAGCTTTGATAACTTTGGCAGGAAAACAAGTTTTTTTTTTTTTTTGAGACGGAGTTTTGCTCTTGTTACCCAGGCTGGAGTGCAATGGCGGGATCTCGGCTCACTGCAACCTCCACCTCCCAGGTTCAAGCAATTCTCCTGCCTCAGCCTCCCGAGTAGCTGGGACTACAGGCATGCGCCACCATGCCCAGCTAATTTTTGTATTTTTAGTAGAGATGGGGTTTCACCGTTTTGACCAGGATGGTCTCAATCAATTGACCTCGTGATCCACCCGCCTTGGCCTCCCAAAGTGCTGGGATTACAGGCATGAGCCACCGCGCCCGGCCAAAAAACAAGTTTTTTATTACATCAGGATTTTAAGGGAAGCTTGCAGGTACCAGTACAGAACCTGGAGGAAACTTTTTTCTTTCTTTCTTTTCTTTTTTTTTTTAATAGAGACAAGTTCTCCCTATGTTGCCTGGGCTGGCCTTGAACTTCTGAGCTCAAGCAATCCTTCTGCCTCGGCCTCCCAACATGCTGGGATTACAGGTGTGAGCCACCCCGCTTGGCCACCTGCAGGACACTTTTAGAAAGTTAGGAATTGAAGAAGAAGGATCACATTCAACAAAGTTATTTTAGTTAATATAATAGGCAACAAGGGATCTGGAGAAGCGTAGGAGGAGGAAAAGGAGGAGAAAGAGAAGAAAACTGTCATTCTCTTAGGATTTGCCCTCTGTGATTGTCATTTTTGAGGCATTTTTTTTTTTGCAAGTCAAATAAGCAAGGACCATTTTTGACACAAATTATCTGTGATTTTGAATATAGTTCAACTGTCTTCAGGATTTTTTTAAAAAGCCTTTGCTTATAAAGTGATAATTTCCTGGGGAAACACTAAGGTGTTTTCACCCAAACTTATTTAGGCTCCTATTTAAGGGAATCTCAGCTGTTTCAGTTAATCAGAAAAGGAATCCACCCACATGAAGATTTACGATTTATTTTTTACATTGCTTTAATTAAATTTACTATTATTATTATTTTGAGATACAGTCCAACTCTGTCACCCAGGCTGGAGTGCAGTGGTATAATCACGACTCATGGCAGCCTCCACCTCCTGAGGCTCAGGTGATTCTTCCACCTCACCCTTCCAACTTGCTGGGAATGCAGGCATGTGCCACCATGCCCATCTAACTTTTATACTTTTGTACAGATGGGATTTCACCATGTTTCCAAGGCTGGTCTTGAACTCTTGGGCTCAACTGACCCTCCCACCTTGGCCTCCAAAAGTGCTGGGATTATAGGCGTGAGTCCCGGAGCCTGGCTGATTTTATTTTTAGATGAATAGAAATATTACTAAAAGCGTATATAGGTATGTTACATTTTTGTTGACTGATTTTTGCAGTATATCATTTGAGATAGATTTACTTTACTGAAAATAAGTTGTCTAGAAACAAATCATGCTAATTCTAATTCAGCTCCATAGAAGTATTGTTTTTTCTTTGTTTTGATTTTTCTGCTTGTCTTTTGGTTGCATGGGAGAGGGGGAGAGATGAAAGTGTGGAACTAGTCAGGGCATGATTATAAAGGTCTTTTATCATCTGCTAAGGCATTTAGACTTGACCTGTACACCACACAGGGTATTTAATCAAACAGTGCCATGAAGAATGTTCATGATGTAAAGATTTGCTGTGACTGTGTCTGTGATTTGGACACTACATTCGATGAAAGGGCAGAATTATAGAGAAGGAGAACAGTTTAGGAGACTTTTGCAGTAATTCAAGAAAACATTATTGGTAAGTTGAAGGAGGTAGTAGGTAATGGATAGACTGAAGACCTGAGAAGATGCAGCAATGATACAACTTTGAGTTTACCTGCAGGGTCTCTGAGAAGGGAATGAAAGAGATGGGGATATCTCTCAGACGCTCTGTTTTGGTAACTGGCTAGAAAGTGGTATTGTTCACTGAAGTCGAGAACATAGGAGAAAGGAATGGTCATTTTATGGAGTAAGATGATGAGTTTGATTTTGGGTTTGTTACTTTGTGGGGGGCGCCCATGGGAATGGGTTTACGAGGCAGTTGGAAATCTGGGACAGGAGCTCCAGGATGAAATCCCAATTTGAGATATGGATTTTGGATATATGTGTACAGTCATGATACAAGGTATGGATTTTGGATATGTGTGTACAGTAATGACAGGTGAGGCCATGAGGGTGTGTATGATCATCCATAGAGAATATTGGAACAGAAAGAAAATAAGTCTGTGGACAGAACTCTGGGGAACTGACATTTGAGAAACAGGCAGGAGAACAAGACCCCTGAAAGAGAAGACATAGAGGAAAAAGGGGAGCAGCAGTAATGTGCTGTCAAAAAGGCCACAATAGGAGGGCAGCTTCAGAGGGAAGGAACAGACTATAGCATCACTTACAGTTCAATTAAGTGAGGGCTAATTATATTAGGTGAGATTTAGCAACATGAGAGTTAAGTGGAGTTCTGGTCTCTACAGTTTCTCTGGAACAGTGAGTATAGAAATGAATGGGAGGAGGAAGTAGAAACAAATGCTGAATTTAAGTGATTTTTTTTTTCTAAATCAATTATGGAAATGTACATAAAAACACCTTAGCCTAACATAGGGTCTTAAAATTGAGATGAAAGTCATACAATCTAACATTATGAGCAATTCAGTGGCATTTAATACATTGACAATGTTGTGCAACCCCCTTATCTATCTAGATCCCAAACATTTTCATCACCCCAAAAGGAAACCCCATACCCATTGGGCAGTGTTCCCTATTTCCTACTGCCTGGGCCCCTGGTAGCTACCCATTAGCTGTGTTCTGTCTCTCTGATTTTCACTTCTGGATATTTCATATAAATGGAATCATATGAGAGATGAGCTTTTGTGTCTAGTTTCTTTCATTTAACACAAGGTTTTCGAGGTTCATCCAGGTAGAGTGTGTTAGCACTTTATTCTTTTTTAAGGCTGAATGATATCCCATTGTATAGATATAGCACAATCACTGTATCCATTTATCTGTTAACAGGCATTTGGGCTGTCTTCACCTTTTGGCTGTTGTGAATAGTGCTTTGTGAACATGCCTACACATGTATTTGAGTACCCTTTTTCAGTTCCTTTGGGCATATACTTGAGCACCTGTAATCCAAAAATTGAATTCAAACTGTTCCACAATCTGAATGTTTATGAGCACCAACACGAATGCTCAAAGGGAGTATTCATTGGGTATTGGATTTTCAAATTTGGGATGCTTGACTTGTTTGTATATGCAAATATCCCCAAATCAGAAAAAATCTGAAATGTGAAACACTTCCAATCCCAAGCATTTCAAATAAGGGATACTCAGTCTGTAGATCTAAAAGTGGAACTGATGGACCTGACATAGTTTTTCAAAACTATACTTCTTTGGTAAGGCTAATTGAGAATCCACAGGGAGCACTGTGCATAGTACAAAAAGTTGGCTTAGTCTGTATTCTTTGAATGCCTTACATTCTCTTTGGGAATCACCATCCAGTAATTAAGCAGCCTGTCAAGAGAGAAGCTGCATATATATAATATACATATGAATGAATACATATTCACTCTGTATACACACATATGCATATACAATATTTAAAGAAGAGAGTATCCATTAGACTGAGTTCTGAATCGTTTTTTTTTTTTTTTAGACAGAGTCCCACTCTGTTGTTCAGACTGGAGTCTGGTGGCACGATCTCAGCTCACTGCAACCTCCGCCTCACAGGTTCAAGCAACTCTCTTGCCTCAGCCTCTCGAGTAGCTGGGGTTTCATCATATTGGCCAGGAGGTTTCAATCTCTTGACCTCATGATCTGCCTGCCTCGGCCTCCCAAAGTGCTGGGATTACAGGTGTGAGCCACCGTGCCTGGTATTTTGTTTTTTAAAGACAAAGTCTAAGAAAAAGCCTGGACAACAGAGCCTGATGTCTAGGCTGGAGTGCAGTGGCGCGATCTTGGCTCACTGCAACCTCCACATCCTGGGTTCAAAGCTGACCTCCTGCCTCAGCCTTCCAAGTAGCTGAAACCACAGGCACCCACAACCAGCTAACTGTTTCGTATTTTTAGTAGAGATGGGGTTTCACCTTGTTGGCCAGGATGATTTCAAACTCCTCACCTCAAGTGATCCACCTGTCTTGACCTCCCAAAGTGCTGGGATTACAGGCGCGAGCCACTGCTCCCAGCCTTGAGTTTTGAATCTTACAAGAGGAAGGCATTTCAGGTGAAGAATTTAGATGAGTTGAGTCACATAAGAGAGAGAAGATGGGCCTAGGGTTGGATGCCTCACAGTTTAATTTTTCTGAAGAATAGAATGCAAGTTGTACTCTAGTTGGCCATAAAGGGAAGAGCAGAGTGATGAAGTAAACTAAAAGCACCCATGGTGCTAACTTAATGGCTAGCTGACTTGTAAAATTAAGATTGTGTTTTCAAAATCAATTTTTACTCATCTCCCAATAACCACAGTTTCATCTATGTTTAGTCTTGTAGATTCTATTCCCTACTCAGAGACACCAGTGTAGATGAAAGAAGATTTGAGTTCTGTGGGTGACAAACAACCTCGCTTCGTTGTGGCTCAGTTAAACTTTATTAGTAAAGCACAGATTAACAAATTCTTGGAGAGGTGGGACAGCGATTACATTTCCTATACATTTGTTTTGGTGATGTAAAGTGACATGTATGCTAAGTCTTCAAAAATGTAATTTTCTTCTGTAGTCTTTTCTTTGTAGAAAGAACCCCCAGCAATCAATGATGGGACTGAGGTTCTGAAAGATGTAGTTCTGTGATTTAATCCCCAAGGCCCTGCCTACAGACTTGGGAGAGGAAATAATGTTTGTTGAGTGACTGTTAGTTGTTTTATTTATCTGAGCTCATTTAAATCACAACAATCACTAACTGGTCGATCCATGATAGGAATATAGATTTGCTAACTCCAAAGTCAGGACTCTGGGCACCATATATACCAAGAATGCTAGTTAGGTTTCTTCCTATGTGCTAGCTGACTAGAGTGGGAGGAAGAGAATATGCTGTGGATACTAATGGGCTCAGCAGACATAAGACTCTGTTGGGTTAGCTATGTTTTCTACGGAGACAGGAGTCGGGGGGAGGCAGGTCCTATGCCTGCCGTATGGTGACCATCCCTAAGCTGTGCCATGCCATGTCACTAGTCATGGCAAGATTCTGGGTGACTTATCAGAACAACATTAATTTTTCTCATGAACTGTATATCTGGGATACCTCCATGGTGATTCAGGGTGTTATCTCTTGATTCTCCCTCATTCATTTATACCATCCCTATTCTATGTACATGATCTCAATACACTAATACCCCGGATTGATGCATTCCTTCCTATTTGTGGTATGTGTTTGTTTCAGGCAGAGAAAGCTGACGGATTTGTCAACCTGCCTGATTTCACTGTGGAAAGAGCATCTGAATGCAAGAAAAAGCAGTAAGTTGTTTCTCATCTTCCACAAAACTCTGAGCCAGGATACTATCTCTTCATAATATTCACCAAGTGATATGGCGATTTAGAAGTGAGTGAAGGTAATAGCCGAATATCTGAGAATTTTGAGCATTATGGGTTGGCACCCTAAATAGAAATAGAAGCATTTAACCTCTCATTTTCTGGAATTTCGTTTTGTGGAGCAGATGGATTTTAAAACCCCCTTGAAGCTTTGGCATGGACTGTTGTTGATGACTGTGTCTGTGATGGAATAAACCCCCTTCAGGACTGGCAGGGAGGTCAGGTGTCAAGCGTCTGTCCTAGTAAAGAAAAGAACAAGCAGTTAAATAGGACTCACTGAGTTGCAGATATGCCATCAAGACCAGTTTCTCTTTCTTCGTTCGTGGAGTTGTCAGATGCACCCTTGGAATTGAATTCTCTGAGATGTCTTAAGCTTGGAGATTACACTCTGACATCCAAAAGATTTGAGAACTGACAGGGACCAAATAAATCCCCAGCTCATGGTCTTGGTTTTCCTGAGAAGGAAGCAGCCCAAAGAGGCTGTGACCTGCTTACAGCTCAGGAAAGAGCTGGCTCTATACCCAGGCATCTAGACTCCCGTTCAAGTGCTCATCCATGATAGCAGTCTGCTGTATTTTGCATACGTGTCCATTTTTGCCTTTTTCTTATTATTTCTTCTACTTTTGACCTCTTTTCCAGTCTTATCAGAAAGGGGCATTCCTTTTGTCCTATGTTACTAATTGCAGCAATGGAGTTTTCTTCTAACAGAATTAGTAAACTTGTGTTAGCTTTAAGCCTTTGTCTCTGGTGTGGTTGCACATGTCCAGAGTTGATTCTTGTGGTTTTAAAAGTACTGGCTATTTACAAAAACCCTGGCCTGTGCAGTGCTGCAGGGCTTCCTGTCTAAAGGGTAGGGTGGAAGCACTTTCTTGTTTATCATCTTCAATGTTTTGTACTTTTCTTCATATTTCTCCTTCACTAACAAAGGGTGCCTTGGATAAGATTTCCAATGTGTTGACACAGAGTGGATGTTCCATACCTGATTATTTTTTTAAATAAAATATTCTTCTGCATATTTGATTGAATGTGAAGAAATAACTCGCTTGAAGTAGTTGGTCTGAATATTTCGAAGTAACATTTCTATCACTTTAAAATTTAATTTATTGTATCTTTATAGCAAAGCAGTTAGCAAGTGAAAAGGAAAGGATATTCCTATGTGTTCTAAATGGAAACGACTGGCCATCTAAGACTCAGCCCTGTTCTGGATATTCTGTTGTAAAAGAAATGACTCTCAGTTCCCTATACAAAACAGAGACTAGACAATAGTTATGTAATGTTACTAAATTATTTTTTTGTCAATTTATGAAGAAAGCAGACAAGTTTACGAAGCTTCTATTGGACTGATTTACTTTCAGACCCACTGTTGACTATAAAAACTCATTTTTTATGTGTTTGTGCTTTTCTTCCTTCAAGTGCTTTTAAGATCAGCCATCCACAGATCAAGACCTTTTATTTTGCAGCTGAGAATGTGCAGGAAATGAACGTGTAAGTAGAGGAAATTGGTAAACATATTCCTTAATGGGAGTATACTTAACTTTGGTCAGGTACTAGAATTTTAATCATATGTTTAATCATAGCTATTATTGTTTTATTTATTTCTGTTACTTTAAGGATCAATTTATTTATCAGTTACAATGCCTTCTTGCTTTCTTCTCTAGTATTTGGAAGCAGTTTGGAGAATTACAAGTATTTTAGAAGGAGACTGTACAGTTCTTCTTGGGGAACCACTAAGTTGAGAAAGGAGTGGACAGAAGTCATTCAAAGAACATGTTAAAATGAGAGTCAGCATCACAAGGAGAAAGGCTTGAAAGTATTATGTAACTGATCTTGCAGCTGTTGGAATTCTACATGCAAAATATCGCTACAGCATTTAATATATGCTGTGTGATTATCGTGATGATTCATGTATTTATCACCTCTCTGTGTATTGTCCTGAACATTTTGCAAAATGTCTTTGCTCAGAGTACATTAAACACAAAATGGTAGATCCCTAGCTCCATTTCCCAGGTGGTCTGTGAAAATAAGCAGTCCGTGTGCACAGCACAACCTGCTCTACACTGCCCCTAATGGTTTAGAGTCAGGTGTGATCACAACAACTGTTATTTATTTTTGACACAGAGTGTTGCTCTGTTGCCCAGGCTGGAGGGCAGTGGTGTGATCTTGGCTCACTGCAACCTCCGCATCCTGAGTTCAAGCGATTCTCCTGCAACAGCCTCCCAAGTTACGGGCATGCAGCATCATACCCAGCTAATTTTTTGTGTTTTTAGTAGATACAGGGTTTCACCATGTTTCTCAGGCTGGTCTCAAACTCCTAACCTCAAGTGATCCACCTGCCAAGGCCTTCCAAAGTGCTGGGATTGCAGGCATAAGCCACTGCACCTGGCCAACAATGGGTATTTGAGTCAGGCTGTATTTGAGGTGCTGACTGGAGGTATCAGAAGGCATTCTATTTAATTTAGCCCTATTCTCAGAATTCTTAGTGTTTCTTACTACTTCACATGACCAATTGAAAATATGTTTATGGAACACCTACCGTGTGCCCCATTGCAGCAGATGGTAGGCAATAGCAAGGAAAAAGCCACACATAATTCCTCCATTCATGGAGCTTATGCTTACTGTGTTTTACTCATACATAATAATTTCCTTACTTATCTGCCCTATATAGTTCTCTTTGCTATCTTGCCCTAGAAACATGAAGAAAAAAAGCAATGGCCTTTCATCAAACACGTGCATGGGCACACACACACCCACACACACACACTCACACACACTCCTTATAGGGTATCTGCTCAGTAGCTCTGTCCAGCTAGGATTCTAATCTGTCCCCAACCCTCACCTCCCGAGCATCACCCTCCAGATGAGGACAGAGTGGCTTTGTACTGTAGAAAGTTGGGAAGCTCTGTATTAGAAATGACAAGACAAGGAACTGACAGATGAGTCTTCCAAGCAAGGCTTTGATTTGCTTAGACAAAGAGAGAAGTTGTTTCTACCCGTTTTCTAGTTGTAGCTTTTTTTCCCCCTTGGCTTTCTTAAGCATCTGAGAAAAATAAGAACAGATACACGAAAGGAGAGGATGTTAAAACTTCCACATCAAAGCTTTTTACTTATTTTTTTAAAATTTGCATCAGTCACTAAGTCCTGTTGGTTGGCAAAGCTCTTGCCATGTAAGTGGGATGTGGAAGGCACAAGGTCTTTGCCCGCTAGTACTTGGAGCTCTGTGACAGTGAGGTCAGTCTGCTACTGAGCCTTAGTTCATCCCAGATGGTCCTTTCTGGTCTTTAATGGCAGTGAAACAGTGCTGCCCCCCTCTCCCCTGTCCAATACCTCCTGCTGTCCTGGCTTTTCTTTAAAAGCACCTTACAGCTCCAGTTTCCATCCCTGACTGGTCCTTCCTGCTTTTTCTGTGGCTGATACCTTGCAAGTAGGTCTCCTCTCTCCAGCAAAAGGTGAGTGAGACAGAGAGTAGCAGAGAAACAATTCCTTCTAAGTGCTTTGTTTGTTACCTAGTGAATTTCTCCTCCTACACAGTAAGGTGCATTTTTAAACCAATGAAAGTGTGAGATCCTTCCATGTTTATCTGAATCTGCTGTATTTCAGGCAGGTTTATTCCCTAAAACTCACATCCCCCTCCTCACCCACGGCCCCAGTGTTTATTTACATTTCCAGTTTATTTATCTTCCAATTTTACGTTTTCCCTCTGCCAAAACCTATTTAATTAATGGTAAGTAGAGTTGCGTGGGTAGATATGATATATATACTTCACCCCAAGACCTTATCACCTATCCATGCTGTGAAGATCTGTTCATTTTACTTAAAATTCTGCTAGTGGTTATCTTTCTAACTTAAAAACAAGATGTAAATTGAAATTTGAACTTGAGGTGTCTGGACTCTATGTTTTTGAATATCTCAGTGACCTTTAGACTTCAAAATTGTCAATCTGGCTAAATGTTCTGTTTTATCTGGGCTTGAAATCTATATGTTTATAATATCATTATAGAGTTTCATTATTCTAAAAATGACTTTTCTAATAGCCAGCAATGCACCTTCTCCCTTCTCCCACAAGATTATGCAGATGATAGAGATTTACTTTGCAGTAACACATGACGAACTTCCTTTCTTACTGCTGCAGCCAGTTTAAGCCAGGAAATCATGTATCTGGGTATTACTTGGTAAGATGAGAGGTGTGGGGGAGGGAGTGGGTAGCATGTGTAGTGATGAGTCCTTGTTTTAGAACTTCTTCCTGGGCAACTGCATTTCTGGATGGTGACATTTCTCTCAGGGACGATGAAGGGAAATGTAATTAAGTTTAGTAGAAACTCTGCATGTTCTGTAGTGAGTCTCAATTTAAAAGTACATGGGTAAGTAATTAAGGGTAATGAAAGAGTTGGTTTCTAAGCAAAGATGGGAGCTGCCTTTCTCAGAAGCTGTTTGTGGGAAGAATGCTCTTGTTTTGTACATGGATTTCTTAACACTTGTTCTCCTCCAACACACACATTCACATCAAGTTAATATACAACAAACTCCCAGGAAACATCTGTCATTTTCTTTTTTGTAAATATAAGTCCTTTTGTGCATCCATCTACTTAGCCACAGATAAAGGTTTTTCCTGCTGCCATGATGTTTTTAAAAAACTTCTTAGCCAGAGGATCCTAGAAAGAAAACGGTTAAACAGGATTCTAAACCATCACTAACTTTTCACAGCAAGTAACTAATGGTTGCCATGAAAAGGATGTAAGTTTTGGGTATGGCTGAGAGAGAGATTTATTGTCAACAGGCTTCTATTTTGCTACATTTTCATGTTTGGGGAAAGAGCTTAGAAATGCCTTTTCTTGTTTCAGACACTCAAGTGAAAACTATTTTTTGTCTCTTTTAACAAATATTTTGCCTGTTTCACCTTCAGATGCTTTTATGGGGGGGAGGGTCAACTTATACAATTATGAACTAAGGTATAAGCTAAAAATTCTTATTATGGTGTTTTTAAAAGTGTATTATTTAAAAAATGTATTGTTTTGTCTGGTCAGTTTTTAAAAATGAACTTTTAGGCCGGGCGCGGTGGCTCACTCCTGTAATCCCAGCACTTTGGGAGGCCGAGGTGGGTGGATCACGAGATCAAGAGATCGAGACCATCCTGGTCAACATGGTGAAACCCCGTCTCTACTAAAAAATACAAAAAATTAGCTGGACATGGTGGCGCGTGCCTGTAATCCAGGCTACTCAGGAGGCTGAGGCAGGAGAATTGCCTGAATCCAGGAGGTGGGGGTTGCGGTGAGCCGAGATCGCGCCATTGCACTCCAGCCTGGGTAACAAGAGCGAAACTCCGCCGCAAAAACAAAAAACAAAAAACGAACTTTTAAACATATATTTTAGTTAATAATACATAAAACATATTCTTGTGAGACAAAGCAAAATATTTCTTGTATCCTCACTTCACTTTCTAATCCAGCTACTCTCCCTAGGGTGAACCACTTCTTTTTGGTTTTGCTTTTATTTTATGCTAAATCAATGCTCATGCCATGAGTTTTTGTTTCTTCAATTTCTTATGGGACACTTTTTTTTTTTTTTTTTTTTTTTTTTTTTTTTTGGTTTTTTTTTTTTTTTTTTTTTTTTTTTTTTTTGAGACGGAGTCTCTGTTGCCCAGGCTGGAGTGCAGTAGTACGATCTCAGCTAACTGCAACCTCTACCTTCTCGTTCAAGCGATTCTCCTGCCTTAGCCTCCTGAGCAGCTGGGATTACAGGCATGTGCCACCATGCCTGGCTAATTTTTGTGTTTTTAGTTGAGATGGTGTTTCACCACTTTGGCCAGGCTGGTCTCGAACTCCTGACCTCGTGATCCACCTGCGTCAGGCTCCCAAAGTACTGGGATTACAGGTGTGAGCCACTGTGCCCGATCTTTTTTTTTTTTTTTTTTTCCATGCAGCCACCTCTTGTGGTTTCCTTTCCAGAAAGGATTATCTCCATGTGGCAGAGGGAGCTCACATATAAATTCATCCAACCATGATCTCGGAAAATACAGCAGTCCATCTTGGGTGTTTCATTCACCTGAATGTACTTAATGACTAGAGAATCTACCTGTAAACACTTGAGTTCAGCATTACTCTCTGTACTTTTAAACATGTGCAGGAAAAATTTAGCATTCTTTTTGGGTCACTAACCCTGTGTCCAGCCCTACTGTTTGCCCTGGGCACACCTACCAACTCCACCATTGGAAACACATCGTTTCTGTAAAGTGACATCTTCCCGATAACTTGATGGCTTTTCATATATGCATGCCTCTGATAGCCTAGGGAATTTCACAGGTGTTCTTACAGTGAACACAAAGATTTGAACCTCTTGATTTGCATGATTTTATGGGGTTTTTCTGGGTTAAGTAAATAGCAAACCATTTTCACAGATCACTTCAGGCCACTTAGGGGAAGAGCAGAGTTATACACTTTTTTTTTTTTTGAGATGGAGTTTTGCTCTGTCTCCCAGGCTGGAGTGCAGTGGCACAATCTTGATTCACTGCAAACTCCGCCTCCCAGGTTCAAGTGATTCTTCTGCCTCAGCCTGCTGAGTAGCTGGTATTACAGGTGCACATCACCACACCTGGCTAATTTTTGTATTTTTAGTAGAGATGGGCTTTACCATGTTGGTCAGGCTGATCTCAAACTCCTGACCTTGTGGTCTGCCCACCTCGGCTTCCCAAAGTGCTGGGATTACAGGCATAAGCCACAGAGCCTGGCCATCCACTTTTAACAATAAGATTACATTATTCCTGACACTTTTCTGTGGATGCCAGTTCATACACATACAAAAACATATCGTTTTTGAAGCACAGTGGATCAGGCTAAACACACTGTTCTATACTTGATCTGTTCAATTAGGAGTATATTAGTGTTTTCCATTTCATACAAAATTCCATTACAAATTTCAAAATTTATAATTTCAAAGGCACAATTACAGAAGATGTATTTTTTCATGTATTTTCCAGGTCATTAACCACCTCCACCCCCATCTTAGTCCTCTCATTAGCTTTGTTATAACATGAAATTGATAGAATCAGTGTTATAGAATAAATTATTTATTCATTTTCTTGTTAATGTTTTTTTTCTTTTTGTCATTATGAGCCTTGTTGGCAGTGAACATTCTGCCACATTTATTTGTGAATATGCAATTGTATTTTTGTAGAATTGATATTTATGATTGGAATTGTTGGGTGAAGGGAATGGATATTTAAATTTTTAATATATCATCAAATTTCCTGCTCAGAATTGGCCGTATCAATTTTCACGTTTAATTTAATAAAAGATGACAATGCTTCTTTTTCTATTTCCTGTTAAATACTTGAAATCAACAATATTTTAAAGTTTTTCCAATCCAGTGGTGAAAATATTTTCCTGTGTTTGAGTATGCGTTTCTGAAAGTACTCTTGAGGCTGAGAAATTTTTTTTACATATTGTCTAGCTATTTGTATTTTTCCTGTAAATTTCTACTCCTTTATTTTACCTATTATCCTATTGAGACTTGATAAACATTTTTGGGTTTCTCTTGCATTATCTGGACTCTTTATCAGTCCAATTTTCAGTGGCTGCTCAGGAGTTTGTGATATCACAGTGCTGAAGGTGATTTCTTAACATAGGCTAGAGCTCATTTTTGTTCTTTAGAAACTCCTACTTTATTTTTAAAAATTGAATTTATTATACATTTTCTATTAAAAAATTACAGGTACAACAAGACTGTGGCAGGTTGAGGGTTGGGTAGGGATTCCTAATTATCTGACAGTTACAGATGTGGGAAAGCACAATATTGTTGGCTTAGTGTAAGTGTAGCATGCTGAATTGTTCATGGCTTGTTCGTGGCCCAGGGTGAGACTAGAAGATGTCAAAAGCATAGATGAATTGATAAATGCATAGCATGGATTTTTCACTGTCTCAAAATAAGTGCAAAAATAAGCAAGATCTTCCCAGTAAGTGCAGGGTTAATATGGTTAGGAGTATATGTCATAGACACACTTTGTGTCCTATCTTTAAAAAATCTGTATTTCAAGATATGTTCCTAAGTAAACCCTTGAGAAGGACTTGCAGTGGTCTGCAGGGACAAGCCAGGTTTGAGGTTCTGTCTAGTTCTATTTTTGTTACTGACGTTTAATTGGAATTCATTGCCAGTAAAATGGTAAATAGGACATTTTCAATTTTTATGTTACACAAAATTCTTCAAGGAATTAAAATTTGTTCCAGTTAAAAAATATCTGTCCAATTATAGCCAGATTTTTTACTGATTGACATAAAAATATTCTTGGATTAAAAATAAATGATCTTTTCCTGAGTTTTTTCTAAAATAAAGTGACATTATTAAGAGTAACGCCCAATAACTTTAATAGCCAAGTTACTAAATCCAGTGATAAAGGGTTTGATGGTTGCTAAAAAGTTCAAATGCACAGAAGATGTATTTGTTCATATCTTTGGAATACCTAATTTGGCTGCCCTCATTAACCAACTGAGTAATGGGCCACCTCACATCTTACCTTACAAAGGATACCTTGAGTAAGGAAAGTATTGTGTAACCAGAGGCCTTAGCTTTTGATGCCACAAACCTATGCTGTTTCTGGAAATGTGCAGACTGATGGTAGAATCATGACTTAATTTCATAAGGAAGTCTGGGGGAAGGTGAATGGGTAGGGGGCTAATATCTTTGGTCGACATTTGCTTTCTATTTGAATTTTAGGTGGTTAAATAAACTTGGATTGGCTGTAATCCATCGGGAATCCACTACAAAGGATGAAGGTATGTTCTATTTTAAATTTCTGAAAATTTAGCAAGAATATTAGAATAGGTTGAAACGGTGAAAAAACAATGTCAAGCTCTATGTATAGTCTGATCCTGAGGAAACATGCTTTGGCATTTAAAACAGTCTGAAAATATGTAGAGACAGACATATTCACACAGACTCACCAACATGGAATAGAGCTTCCCATGCTGGCTAGGAATGCCTTTCACACTTCACCCACACTCTAGCAGCTGTGGGCTTCATGACATCTCAAACAGTTGCCAATGCAAATGTTTAATTGCTCTACTTGAGGAATTCTTACTCATAGACGTGATCTCGTCATGATCTGGTCAGATCACTTTCATCCCACTATTTCCTCCCTGATATTTTAATATTTCCACCAGGTGTGTGCTGAGACTAATTACCCTAAGATTGCACTAGGAACCTGAAGGTCATATTGGGACACATACCATATTTTTAGCTCAGTCAGTAGCTTTCAGGGTTCAAAGCTACAGGAATCTAATTTTTTTTTTTTGTTTTTTTTTGTTTTTTTTTTTTGAGACAGTCTTGCTTTCATCAGGCTGGAGTGCAGTGGCATGATCTTGGCTCACTGCAACCTCCGACTCCCTGGTTCAAGCAATTCTCCTGCCTCAGCCTCCTGAGTAGCTGGGATTACAGGCATGCACCACCACACACAGCTAATTTTTATATTTTTAGTAGAGACGGGGTTTCACCATGCTGGCCAGGATAGTCTCGATCTCCTGGCCTCATGATCTGCCTGTCTCGGCCTCCCAAAGTGCTGGGATTACAGGTGTGAGCCAAGGAGTCTAATTCTTAATGATGCAATTATACCTTAGTATTGAGAAGAGGGAGGATTTAGCTGCCAGGGTCACCAAATTGACAGTCTTTCTGAAATGATCGGATCACAAAAGGGCTTGGGAATTGGAAGTAGGGAGTTATAGCTTCCGATAACAAAATCGTAAAATCATAGAGTTAATTAGAAATGAAAAAGTGGCAACTGGATTTGAAACAATAAAGGGGTACCATGCAAGACCCTGAAATCAGTGGTGTCCTAACCATCTTCTTGGTCCTCTTTTCCATAAAATAAGCACCCATTGTCTATTTATAGATTGTAAGTTAGTACAAAACTACACACAGAACTTCTCCTTGTCCTGGCATGTAACGCCTTCTATGACATGGCCTCTACCACCTTCCAGCTTTGTTTTCTGCCGTATTCCATAGGGGTCTCCACATACTTGGCTCAGCCTCCTCCCTCAGCCTGGGACTCCCTTCCCGTCACAATTTGTGTACCATTGCTGGTTTAGTGATCCTGCCGGTTTCAATTCATTATGATTTCTACAATCAAAATTAATCACTACTGATTTTGTGCTCTCTTAGTATTATGACTCACACCTCTTTTGAGGAATTATTTTATCTCCCCCAAGCTACGATTTGTCTTCTTCCTGCATATTGGATGCTCTTTGAGGTCAGGAGCCCCGAACTGGCCATTTGTTTCTGCCTGTTACGTAATTCCCTTGTACCAGGTAGTTCATTAGATAGGAACTTTCTGAATTGGATTGAAATTGCAATAGCCAGATGGAGAGAAACCTCTGCTCATGCATTATGGAATAAGCGATGACAGCATTAAAACATTAAGCATTTTCATTTTTGTTATAGAATGTTACAGTGAAAGTGAACAGGAAGATCCTGAAATAGCTGCGGAGACACCTCCTCCTTCTCGCTCTTCCCAGACTCAGTCTCCTTCACTATGTACCGATGTAAGTAGTCTGTTGGTCATCGATCAGATACATGGATGCCATTTCTTCCAATTGGGTAGAAAGTAGCTTGACTGATAAATTTTTAGAATGGGCTAAATTAAGGTACCTGCCAACGAGCCAGTGCAATTTTCAGGGTGCTGATTTTGAGCCTTCTCCATAGCAACCCACGGGTATGATAAACTTGGTATATTTGTGTGTGACCCAAAGATGTACCATACTCAGAGGATTTCTGAGGATGCAAAGGACTTCTAGATCATAGGCCAGTGCTCGCCTGACCGTGTTTATTTATGTCCTACTTGTTCTCAGGAAAAATTTAAATGCCATGCCTATGTGCATGTACTATAACAATGCAAAACGAATTTAGGGTGAAAAACAGCAGACAGAAAAAAGGAGAGCAAGAAAGAGAGCAGGAAGTCGGGAGTGGGATTAGTGTGCATTAAAATTGCATATGGAGTGATTTGTGTATTTGCTAGAGAAGAATCCAAATTTGATTCTAAGTGTTGAAAGCACCAAATGTAAGTTCATATTATTAATTAATGTTAAATCTATGGAGAGTTGCTTCATATTTGGATGCTCTTAGCAATATAGTAATGGCCCCTAGAAAGGGTCATGCCGTGAACATTGGGGAAGTTGATTTATGGTTTTTACACCTACTGTGTATCAGGACGTATGTAGGTACTTTAAATGTATAAACTTTTAGTTCCCCAGGCAACCCTGAAAAATAGTATTATTTAATTTGCGTTTTATTTATGACTAATGAGGCCCAGCACCTTTTTTGTTAGCCATTAGAACTTTCTCTTTTGTGAAGTGTCTAAGTCTCTTCTACATTTTTTAGCTGCTTCCTCCTCCTTTTTCTTTTTGAATGATAGGATTTCTTATTGTTCTATATATTAGTTCTTTGTCAGCTATAGGTTGGTGCAAAAGTAATTATGATTTTTGCCATTAAAAATAATGTAAAAACACAATTACTTTTGCACTGACCTATTAAAAGTGAGCAAATCTCACTTTTAGTTTTTCAAAACTCTGTTTCACAATTTCTTGTTGTAAACATATGTTCATGATTTTAATATGTCAGATTTATCCATCACTTTCATTGTGGTGAGTGCCTTTTTCCCCCCGGTTTCAAACATTGTTTCCTGTCCCACATTATGAGGAAGTAGATACTACTATCTGCATTTCATGGTTGAGGAAACTGAGATTCAGAGTGTTGAATGGCATGCTCAAATGTCCAGTGAGTGCCCGAGATGGGAATCCCCATCTGTTTAGCTTCATAGGACATCCTCTTTCTACTGAACCATGACACTTGTCCATCATCGACCCAAATGATGACAGGTTCTGACAGCTTACAGTAGCTCATTCACTTACCAGGCCTTTTCTGCCAGAATTTCTTTTAGTGTGATAAAGTTTTTATCTTTATTATGTTTTGCCAGTTCCTGGATTTAAGTTATTAAATTTGTTGTTTAAATAATGACCTCTACTGTTTTCTCATACTGTCAGTGGAGAATTATGGTCACTTTTCTAATTTATTTGGCTAGCAGCCAAGAAAAGATGTAAATATTTGTTGAATTAATGTTTATTAAAATATTTATTAAATATGATTAGCCAAAATTAAGCAAGATATAAATAAAATTAAACTTCAAATATGGTCAAATTTAGAACAATTTTTGAACTACACTTATAATATATTCTTTCTTAATATAGTCATAGCTTTTCCATGTGTCATCTTTCTCCTTTTTAGAAATCAATTTTGGATTTTAGAAAAAGCTTTTGTTTTCTTTATGTCACTCAAACTTAATGATATCTTCAGACCTTACAACGCTTCCCAGCTTTTGTCAACTCTCTTGTTAGATTACCCTTTAATGCTTCTAAAGAAGTTATCTAAAGATTAAAGGGTAATTGAACTTTGTATCAAATAGGGTAAAGCATTAAAGGGTAATTCTTGTATTGAATAGGTCTTCAAAAAAATGTTCCTTGTTGATTTAAGAGAGAAGCATGTATTTTTTGCTAAGTTTCTGTCTTTGACTTTGTCTCTCTCTGTCTGCTTCTGTCTCTCTCTCCTATTTTAACCTACAACATACAGATATTTAGTTCCTTCTTCCTCCATTTTTTCCTCAAGTTCATTCTCCCTCACACTGTGCCCACCAATATACCTCTTTATGGTTTCTTTAGTTGTGCTATACTGGCATTTTCGGCTTTATAATGGCAAACTAGTGTCTCAGATTCCTTTGCTAAGAGCATTGCCAGGAATCTAGATCTTTCCCTGGTGAAATAAAAGCAACCAAATTGCCTTCTTAGTTGAAGGATCATGGCCCTATTGTATTCTTTGACAGTTGAACCTTATGTACAATAGAAGTTCAGGAAATACTTGATTTAAAACAAATAAATGAAGAGATACTCATGAGGCAAGTAAGTTAGGTCACTAAATTCAGAAACATCTCTAAATTTTCTGAATCATCAATCTAATGTTATGTTTTTAGAAGTTCTAAGTTGAGCATTTTTTTGGCAGGCCATTAATGCTAACATTTTCTAAAGAAATATATTGGAAATAGTCAGATAAATGTTGAACAGTTAGATTTCTTTTCCCCTTAGCAACAGAATGTGTTCCTCCTGCTCACATATTTCCCAGGCAGATTTTGTTTTTGTTTTCTCTTGTTTCTGAAAAACAGACATGCAAGGCACTTGGTTAAACTAACATTTAGGTTCTTTATTTAAGCAGATAGAAATTAAAAAATATATATAGTAACTTTTTTTTTTTTTTGAGACAGAGTCTAAGTCTGTCACACAGGCTGGAAGTGCAGTGGCAACTCACTGCAGCCTCACTGCTGGCTCAGGTCATCCTCCTACCTCATCCTCCTGAGTAGCTGGGACTATCTGTGCGCACCATCACGCCTGGTTAATGTTTTGTAGAGATGTGGTTTCGCCATGTTGCCTAGGCTGGTCTGTGGCTTCTGAGCTCAAGTGATCCACTGACCTTGGCCTCCCAAAGTGCTAGGATTACAAGCGCGAGCCACTGCACCCAGTCATAACTTTTATCCAAAAACTGAATCGAGCTATTGTTTGGCCCAATACAGTATAGGCTAGTGATGACTTAGATATATAAGCCTGGGGGTAAAAATAATTTTTTCTCCAAGTTTTTAGTTAACAAAATTATTTTGGGTGAACTTTCATTTCGTGAAAATGGTATAAAATAATACTATTTTGGAAAATTATCTCAAACAAAGTTAAAATCTTGAAAATATTTAATTCAGTGTCCAATCATTCTGATCATTATAGAGTCAAGATAAACAGTGAAACCAGTTTGGACTTCTGCTTCTAATGGGGTGAACGACATTTCACAAGATAATAAAGAACATGTCAGGAAATCTTCCCTGAGTGAAGAAGAGGTTTTTGTTTATGTTCCTTCTTCTTCAGAAGGGTTCAGAGGGTTGACATGGAAAGAACATCCATTTATTCTTAAAGAAGTTACAAGTGGGGAGCTTTTAACAGGCTTTCTAAAAAGGCTCCAGATAGATGAGAGTCTTTTAGTTTCACTCTGGAAGACAGTTTGTAGAAGCCATTATCTGTGATTCCTTTAGTTTCACAAAAGAGCAAAGAAAGGATCCAGCTTTCCATTTCAAATCTGATAATTGTATAAGCTACTGAGTTAAGTGCTATAAAAGTCACTAAAAAATCTACTCCAGGTATTTTCCTTCAAGTTGAATTTTAAAAAATCATTATGAGACAATGTAGTCTATGCTTCTGGGCATGTTTGTTCATTCAACAAGCATTTATTGAGAGCCAGCATTCTAAATACTTGGGACATATCAGTGAATAAAGTGGACCATGATTCATGTTCATCGTGGAGCCAAACTTCTTGTTGAGGGAGATTGATAATAAACAATCCACATAATATGAAAATATACACTACATCAGAAGTGGAGTCCAATGAGCCAGGATGTGCTGGGGTAGAAAATGGGTTGTGGCAAAGAATAGAGGAGCCAGGACAGGCCCTACTGAGAGCTAAGATCTGAGCGAAATCTTGAAGGGTGGTGTGAGAGTCAGCCAAGTGGATATTTGGGGGAAAAGTTTTCCAAGCAAATGTAACAGCTGGAGTCAAGGTCTCCTTGTGTGGTACTGCAGAGTCCGCTGTGGCTGAAGCAGGGTGAAGCAAGATGAGAGTAGTAGGAAATGAAGCCAAAGCATAGTGGTGGTCACATCATGGAGGGCCTCTGGGCCAGTTAAGGACTTTGACACCTGAGTTATTTAGGGAAACTCTGAGAAGTTTGAGCAGAGGGATGTAATCAGCTTTCATTTCAAGTGGACCCCTCAGCGTTCTCTGTGCAAAAGACCCTGGGAGGTGGGATGTAGGGATAAAATCAGGGAGAACTGAGAGAGCTTATGCAGTAAGCTGTTGTGAGAGATGGCAGTGATTCCATCAGGAGATAGCGCTGGCGTAGTGGAGAAATGGAATGGTTAGACTTTGAATCCATTTGGAGGGTAGACCGTCAAATAGGTAGATCAAATATGAGATAAACAGAAGAGATAAGTATTTGTAATCCCAGCTTCTAGCCCCTTAATGCAGATTATTTCAACATAACAATGCTCACATTTTGGTGTTTTTCCAAAGTAGTTTTTTAAATATTCAAATGATGAAATAAATCAGCTAAAGTAAACAAAAGAAGCAATAAGGAAAAGCAAATCCTGCAAACGTGGCCATTGGCCAGCGACAGAGGAGGAAGTCAAAATTCCCACCAGGCCGAGGTAGGTGGATGGCTTGAGCTTCAGAGTTTCAGAGTTCAAGACCAGCCTGGGCAACATGGTGAAACCCCATCTTTATAGAAAAAAACAACAAAAAAAACCCCAAAAAGTTTAAACACAGAAAGAGGTGAAATTCATTTTGGAAATTCACATTTATTCTTTTTTTTTTTTTTTCTTTGAGACAGAGTCTCACTCTGTCGCCAGGCACAAGGCTGGAGTGCAGTGGCTCAATCTCGGCTCATTGCAACCTCTGCCTCCCGGTTCAAGCAATTCTCCTGCCTCAGCCTCCCGAGTAGCTGGGAATACAGGTGCACGCCACTACGCCCAGCTAATTTTTGTATTTTTAGTAGAGACGGGTTTTCGCCATGTTGGCCAGGATGGTCTCTATCTCTTGACCTCATGATCCACCCACTTCGGCCTCCCAAAGTGCTGGGATTACAGGCTTGAACCACTGCACCCGGCCCACATTTAATCTTAACAAGACATATCTTGAACAGTTGTCTACCGAAGTCATTTGGTATTTGATGGTATGATTATTCAATATCTGTACTAAACAAAAGAATAGAAATGCAAATGGGTAGTTGGGTGAAAAATTCTCAGTGACTTATATATACAAGAAAAAGGTAGAAATAAAAATTCACACTTTCTCTTCAAGATTCGAAAAATGATTGTAAGACTTACGATTGAATATTTAACTGATTTTAAGACTTTGCTAAAATTTGTGTTTGTATTTTTGTCTCTGGCTTTAATGGCTCATATTCATGGCCTACTGTCCTGGTAGTAAGTCATGTAGGCTGCTGAGTTCACAAGAGCATCTTCCTTCATAAGAGCATCTCTAGTTCTCTATGTCAGGGTAATTATTCCCTCTTCCGAACTCTGTGTATTTCTGTAGTGTTTTTTTTTTTGATGACTTTTTCGTGTTGTTATCATAATCTGCTTTCAATTACAGATTTTGTTTATCTGGTTTATTTCTCTAATTATTAAATTCTTAAAGTCAGAGCCAGTGCCCAATATCTTTTTGTTTACCCACATCATTTATGACTGTGCCTGGCACACATTTGAAGTTAAATAAACATTTAATGGACAGATGGATGGGTGAGCAAGTGATTACTGTGACTTCATCCACAACCCCCACAAATTTCTTGCTCCACAAATATTCCCCAAGTGAATGAGAAATATCCTACTTTCCAGTTGTCTGGTGCTGTTGCTTGGCTTTGAGAAGAATAATTTCATTTGACTATCACAGAAATCTTTTATGAGTTTTACAAACGAGGAAGCCAAGTTCCAGAGAAACATAGCTATCATAAGTAGCATTTGCAAGCTGTTTATGTTTTATTAAAAATATTCTTTATGGGATGTCATTTGCCCTTCTTGGTAAAGTTGAGTTAGTCAGGCAGCTGATAAATATTTGTGTGTATTTGCCATGTGCCAGGGACTGTTACCAATATGGGGATGCCATGAAGAGCTTTTGAGAATGAAGTCTTCTTGCGTCTCTTAATAGCCAAGGCAATGCTCTGGCGAAAACCTCAGATATAAACCATTAGTTTCAGGCCTAGCAGGGTGACTGCAGCATAGCCAGATAAAGGGGATCTGGGTGAGTTCCCGAAGTGTCTGTTATTGTAATCTTAGCTGGAGAAACACAAGCGGAGACACAGAGATACAAAACTTGATGGTGTGTTAGAAAGGAAGGAATAATCGAATGTGATAGCATTTGATTTTAAGTGACAGCCTGGGGTAAGCAAAAATGGAAAATGTGCACCTTGTCTTAATTGCACTTTGTTCATTGTTCTCTGAAATAGTTCTACAATACACAGCCACTCAAATTCAGCAGCATATACCCTAACTAGTTAGCTAACTAATTAAATAGTAATACATACTCAATTAATTTTTTTTTTGACGTAGAGTCTCATTCTTGTCACCTAGGCTGGAGTGCAATTGTGTGATCTCAGCTCACTGCAACCTCTGCCTCCTCAGGCTCCCAAGTAACTGGGACTACAGGCATGCACCACCGTGCCTGGCTAATTTTTGTATTTTTAGTAGAGATGGGGATTTACCATGTTGGCCAGGCTGGTCTCGAACTCCTGACCTCAGGTGATCTACCTGCCTTGGCCTCCCAAAGTGCTGGGAATACAGGCTGAACCACTGCACCTGGCCAATATTTTATTAAAGCTGTTTTTATTAAAAAAAAAAATACGGGGACGCTGAACTGAACTAGATGGTGTCTTCTCCCTTGAGCATCTCCAGTTCCGTGTAGAGGAAGAGGGAAGATGCAGTAATAAATCAAAAAAATTACTTCAAGGACTGACAAATGCTATGAAGAAGATGAAGCAGAGCAATGTGCTAGGGAGTGGCCAGAGGTTGGCGGTAGAGAGGATACTGCTCTGTCTGCTCTGTCACGGAAGACCCTGCAGAAGAAGTGATATTTCAGTGGAGGTTCAAGCAAAGAGAAGGAGTCAGCCCACCCAACATCCACACTGAAAGCCTTTCAGGCAGAAGGGACCAGTGATGTACTGACGGGACAAAAAGAAGGCCAGTGTGGCTAGGAAGGAATGGACAAGGTGGGAGGAGACACAGCTAGAGGAGTACTTATGGGTTCATGTGGGCCTTCTCAACTCTAATGAAGACTATGGATATTTTTCTACTTAAGATGGGCAGTTATTGGCCAGGCGCGGTGTCTCACACCTGTAATTCCAACAGTTTGGGAGACTGAGGTGGGCAGATCACAAGGTCAGGCGTTCAAAGACCAGCCTGGCCAACATGGTGAAACTCCGTCTCTACTAAAAATATGAAAATTAGCCAGGCATGGTGGTGGGCCACTGTAATCCCAACTACTCAGGAGGCTGAGGCAGGAGAATCACTTGAACCCAGGAGGCGGAGGTTGCAGGGAGCCAAGATCATATCACTGCACTCCAGCCTGGGTGACAGAGTGAGACTCCTTCTCAAAAANAAAAAAAAAAAAAAAAAAAAAAAAAAAAAAAAAAAAAAAAAAAAAAAAAAAAAAAAAAGAGATTGGCAGTTATAATATGGTTTTCTGCCCAGTAATATTGTAAACTTTTTGGTTGTGTTAGAAATTCTCTATCTGTGGTTTGGAGGATGAACTGGGGTGGGGTCAGGGGCAATGATGAGGCAGGAAGCCAGTAGTATTGTAACTAGAGGTAAAATGACCTCTTCAAGGTCACTTGGATACTAAGGATCACAGTGATGAGTAGATCTTCGGTCAGCTCATTGCCCAAGGACCTACTATACAAGGACCTACTACACAAGGTCTTCTGGTATTTAGGGTAATGCTTCTCCTGGCATATAGGAGAAATCCACACATGATACTTCCTGGGGCTTAACAACAATTGACTAGTTTATGTTTTGTTTTTGTGAATATGGCCAATACAAAGAAAGAGAAGCTGTTAACGTTTCTTCCTTTCTTCTCATTTTTGTTTTATTTTGCTTTGTTTAGACTTTTTTTGTTTTCATGTACTTTGACTCCTTGAGATTTCTATGCTGACTCGCTTCTGCCTAATTACAGGCTTCAGGTGGCCATTTTAAACTATTTTTCACCATGTCAAACTTATTTGAAAAATTATTCCAAGAAAAGGATTTTAGGGCTAACATTTGAATGAAGCGTCTTCAGTAATGAAAGCTATCCTATACAGAATAGGAAAAATCAGCCTTAATTTTTAATGTAATCATATCACAGTCTGTTAACTAGAACTAAGATTAAAAAAATTTTTAATTTCCTCATTTTAAATATAAAATACTTAACACGTGTTCTGAAAAGAATGAAACCACATACAATTATTAATCACTAATTAAATAAAATAATAATTTTATTTGTGGTTATAAGAACATTTCTGGGGGCTATTTGCATTATAATTGGGACTGATAACCCCTTAATCCTGGGATTCGGATAAATCACTCATAGCGACTTTAGGGAGCATTTCAGGAAGCTCCTCCACCACAGGCTGAATGACTCTGGGGTGCTTTTCTTCACAGAGCTGGTTCTGGCTCATTCTTTGTCATTGTCACCAATTATGTGTTAAACAAGAGGCAAAAAATGGAGAGATAGCATGGGGAGAAATGCCAGATATAGGTGATGGGGAGGAAGACAGCAAATCACACTACCATGTGTGTACCTATGCAACAATTTTGCATGTTCTTCACATGTACCCCCAAACCTAAAATGCAATTAAAAAAATTTAAAAAAAATGGAGGTGCAAAAATGATTAAAATCAGCCTGTTCTCAGGTAGCCCATCAAAAAAGATGAATTGTCAATCAGTTGTTACAATCCAGTTGCCTCTTGGTATCTGTGGGGGCTTAGTTCCAAGCCATGGAGACCAAAGTCTCTGCATACTCAAGTCTCACAGGGGCTTGCTGCAGAAGCCACCTACACAAAAAGTCAGTTTTCTGTGTCCTTGAGTTTCTTGTCCTGCATCCTGCAGATGCTGTCTTCATTCCCATTTGGTTGTGGATTTGGAATCCATGGATACAGAGGGCTGACTGTATTTGCTCAAAAAATATCTGTGCTTAAGTGGGCCTGTGCAGTTTGAATCCCTACTGTTCAAGGAACAGCTGTGTAAGGTGATAAAATGATATTCCACCAAATATGATAGAAATGAGCCCAGAAGCACTAAGCAAAGCACCTACCTGGCCCTGAGACTATCAGAGAAGACTTCCTGGAGGAGTTGGTGTTTGAACAGACACATGAAGGATGGACTCATATTTACCTGTAGAGATGGGATGGGGTGGAGAGGAGAAACTAGCACTGCTTTCTGCTTTCATTTGATTTTCACGGGGGAGCTTTATGAGTATATTGCACAGATGGTTCACAGAAGACACTGAGCTGAGTTCTATGCTCAGTGCTTGGCTATTGGTTTCTGCAGAATGTTAGAAATAATGAGCCATGCCTTAGCACTACACTGTCTATAACACGTTCCCATACTGAATCCTTGGAAATGGAACTCCAGGTTCACTTTGATTTGTATTTTATCAATTGCTCTTCCAGTGAAAACCCCCCCGACCTGATACATGTAGTCATTTTCTCATTTTCATTTTCCTCTTCTCCAAGTCTTCTTCCTTCTTTGTCTCTCTTTCCTTTTTACCCCTCATTCTTCTTTTCTTAATTTAAAAATGAAATTTATAAGTGGTACGTGTTGTCTAGAGAAAATGGATTGAGAGAGCATTTGCACTGTGTTTGAGTCACACCACAAACCGGATGACACTTCACAGGTATTTCTGATGCTCATTTAATAGGTCTTAATACTTTTGAGTTTTGAGGTTCAAAAAACCTTACAGGCAGGGATGTAGCAACTGTGTGCATGGTCTCTTGTTCAAATAGCCCAGCTGGCTATAATCTAATTTAAAGCAGAATCAGCAGGAGTAATGGCAAAAGCTCATGTTTGGTGTTTCAAAAAAGAGATTGATCACGTAGAAGTTGAGTTTTACTAAAATAGCTCACAATGGGGAACGTGTCAGGACTGGGCCAGAATGTATATTTTTTAAATATTTATTTTGTAGATCTTGCTAATTAGTAAACTATTCCTGGTATTTATTTGGACAATTTGGGATGGTGCATTCCCTCTGCTAGATAACTAGGGTTCTACTGAAATTACAGATCTTAGATCTGTTGGTTATTAAAGATTTAAGTGACATAAGATAGCCACTTTACAAGCTACTTCACATATTCCTGAATGGAATTTTTTTAATGTCTGTGACAATATATGATTATTTATAAGATATGTGGGATTAGTATCTTAACTAGAGATTTTAATGTCATGCTACTTAAAAGTAGATTTATTGATTATCTGACAGTCCATGTCTAGCATGGAGCTGATTGGGCACACATTAGATAAATATTGGCTTCTCCCATGAAAACTCAGAGATCAGAATCTACAAATTTCCTGTGGACTATATTGATTTGGAACAAAGTCAGCTCTTCTGAATTAGTTGCTATGATTCTGAGGTTTTTGAAGAGGATTCTAGTTTGCTCTTTGGCTTCCTCTCTCTATCAACCTTCCTGACACTTCGTGGAGATTTTCTTGGTTTCTGTTTTTTTGAGATGGAATCTCACTCAGTTGTTCAGGCTGGAGTACAATCACATGATCTTAGCTCACTGCAGCTTCTTCTTCCTGGGTTCAAGCGATTATCCTACCTCAGCCCACTGAGTAGCTGGGATTACAGGCATAAGCCACCATGCCCTAATTTTTGTATTTTTAGTAGAGACGGTGTTTCACCATGTTGACCAGGCTGGCCTTAAACTCTTGGCCTCAGAGATCCACCTGCCTCTGCCTCCCAAGGTGCTGAGATTACAGGTGTGAGCTACTGCACCTGGCCTTCCTTGGAGTTTTGAATGCTTGACGTTGACAGGCATGCCCCATAGGATGATATAATGCAACTGAACCATAAAATGCCTTCTGGATCTTATCTGCTGTTGGAGATATAGAGTGATCCATAGAGTACTGGAGTCTAGATTTTTGGATTTTATTGGCCAATAAAATTAAAAATGGAAGAGCAAGATAGAATTACTGAATCTTTATTTTGCTACTTAGGACATTAAAAAAACTCCAAAGAGACAAAGGCTTATATGTGCTGTCAACATTTTATTTTTTTGAGATGGAGTCTTGCTCTGTCATGTAGGCTAGAGTGCAGTGGTATGATCTTGGCTCACTGAAACCTCCACCTCCTGGGTACAAGCGATTCTCTTGCTTCAACCTCCCGAGTAGCTGGGATTACAGGCATCTGCCACTGTGCCTAGCTAATTTTTGTATTTTTAGTGGAGACAGGGTTTCACCATCTTGGCCAGGCTGATCTCGAACTCCTGACCTCGTGATCCACCCGCCTTGGCCTCCCAAAATGCTGGGATTACAGGCATGAACCACCCCGCCCAGCTGCTGTCACCATTTTTTTTAAAAGAAGGCATATATTTCAACATCAAAATGTAGGAAAGATAAAAATCTCAGAATAAATGAAGTTCTTTCCAAAAGTGTCCTTGTTGGTTATATTAGTCCATTTTCACACTGCTATAAAGAACTACCTGAGACTGGGTAGTTTATAAAGGAAAGAGGTTTAATTGACTCACAGTTCCACATGGCTGGGGAGGCCTCAGAAAACCTACAATCATGGTGGAAGGCAAAGGGGAAACAAGGCACATCTTATGTGGTGGCAGAAGAGACAGTGAGCAAGGTGGGAACCGCCAAATACTTTTAAACTATCAGATCTCATGAGAACTCACTCACCAGAACAGCATGGGGGAAACCATCCCCATGATCCAAGCACCTCCCATCAGGTCCCTCCCTCGACATGTGGGGATTACAATTTGAGATGAGACTTGGGTGGGGACACAGAGCTAACTGTATCACTGGTGATGTTGCTTTGATGTTTTCTCTCTGTACTAATGAAAATGTTGCCAAGGCTTGTCATGCACTAGGGAATAGGTGAGCAATATTTAAGGGTTTAGGTTCATATGCTTTTCCCCCATCCCTCATCTCCACTCAAGTAACATTACTTTGTTTCTGGAATGGCTCCAGCTTTTGCTCTCTTTTTCTATTTTGGAGGCAGAGTCTCACTCTGTCGACCATACTGGAGTGCAGTGGCATGATCTTGGCTCGCCGCGATCTCTGCCTCCCGAGTTCAAGTGATTCTGCTGCCCCAGCCTCCTGAATAGGTGGGACTACAGACACGTGCCACCAAGCCTGGCTAATTTTTGTATTTTTAGTAGAGATGAGGTTTCAACATGTTGGCCAGGCTGGCCTCAAACTCCTGGCCTCAGGTGATCCACCCACCATGGCCTCCCAAAGTGCTGGGATTGCAGTCATGAACCATCACACCCAGCTTCTCTTTTTTCATAATTATCTTTTTGCTCCATCAGTGTGAATTCAGTGATAGACTGCAAATTGTATTTTGCTCAAAGTATAATGCAGTATTCTGAAGGATTCCCAAAAGAGGCCCTTTAAGTTTCTGGAGAACATGGAAGAATAGGACAAATCATGATAAGGAGATTTTTCATATCCTAGAACAGTGAATTAAAAGTTATATAAATCAGTTTTGGAGAATGAAATTCTAATGTGTGTCAAACAGAAATAAATATCATGCCTTTATTTTTGACTCTTTTATTATTGGTCACTTTTTGAAATAATATGGGGACACCTTTTTTGGAAATGAAAGGTAGAGAATGGTGGTTTAATCACAATATCTTTTATTCTTTTTTTGGTTTTATTTGTGAAAAATAGGCTGCACAGCAGGCATCTTCATCCTCACCCAGCCTGAGTGGAACATCATGTTCTTTCTCTTCCCTGGATACAGTGAAGACACCCAGTAGTTTTCCTTCCTCCTTATCTGAAGAGAGAGAGTCCTGGCCTGACACAGTTAACAGTTTGTCTGCTGCTGAAGATGAGGGACAGCCAATAACGTTTGCTGTGCAGGTTCATTCACCTGTACCTGCAGAGACAGGCAGCCACAAGGCCCCAGAAAACAGCTTTGTCACATCAGAAAGTGGATTTTTGAACTCTTTATCTAGTGATGATACTTCATTGAGTAGCAATCACGACCATCTTACTGTCCAAGATAAGCCTGCTGGATCAAAGATCATGGACAAAGGTAAACCAAGAAATTGTTCATTCTTCTTTAGGGAATGAATATTTGTGTGTGTGTACAGAACTGTAATATTAATTTGTAACAAGAATGGTTAAACTCATGAATGATGCCAAGAATTAGTCAAGTGGGGTTATGCCCAGAGGTTGCTTTGTAGAGGAGTTGCACGTGGCAACTCCAGCTACTAGGCCGCTAATTACTTGCTGTAAGTGTCACTAACCAACTGCTTCAGAACTGTAAGACATGTGATCATAAAATAATGATACTTTTCCACTCACCGGAGAAAAAACTTGCTAAAAAACTCTTTTTTTAGTTCCATGTCTCATGCTCTGGAGCTTGTGGTGGTTAAATCAGGACTTTGTAGTCTGGTATTTTTCACGTCACCTTGATAGTTCAAAATGACCTGAGAGCAGCTGCCTTCCCTGGGCTGTGCTCCAGACAGTATCTAATTCTTAGCCCGCTGGCTCCTGAATGTTCCTGTGTGGTTAATGGGAAGACAATTTGCCCGCACTTTGTGCAGCATTAGAACCTTTACATATAAAGGAGAACGCAACTTATGTGTTTGAAAAACATTTTAAGTTTTAACAAAGGAAAGAGTTAATTGAGTGTGGAAGGCAATAATATGAGGTTTAAAAAATACTCTGATAACTGGTCCTTATCTTTTATTCAGGAATAACATATTTTTATTTCTGTTCTATCATAATGCCTTTTCTGATTGTGTGCTATTATTCATTTTGCTGTAAAACAGGGTTACCTGATGGAACATACGGAGCAGTGAAAGAATGATGAGTTTGGTTTGTGTATTTTTTGGTGTGCCATTGAGAGAAAGTTGACTTGCTAGATTCCCATAATAACCTGCCAGAGTGTCTAATAATGTAGATGACCGCTCTCCCCTCTCCTCTAGCCTAATCATAGACAACTTCTTTAAGTTCACAAATTTCAGATGGGTACCCTGTTAATTTAATTTTTGGTATCACAATAATTTGGCCAAGGATCACAACTTTAGACCAAGTTGTTGTGTGTGTGTGCATGTGCGTGTATCTGTATAGTGTTTTAAAAATATGTAAATTTGAATACTCAGCCTGGTAACTAATTCTCCAGGTTACAATAGCTATCGCCATTCTCTGAGGCCTTACCTAAAGAGGCTTTACACAGATCTGTCTGGCCTCTGATGGCATTTTTCTTTTTCTTTTTCTTTCTTTCTTTTTTTTTTTTGAGACAGAGCCTTGCTCTGTCAGCAGACTAGAGTGCAGTGGCGTGATCTCAGCTCATTACAACCTCCACTTCCTGGGTTCAAGTGATTCTCCTGCCTCAGGCTCCCAAGTAGCTGGAACTACAGGCATGCACCACTATGCCCAGCTACTTTTTGTATTTTTAGTAGAGATAGGGTTTCACCATGTTGGCCAGGATAGTCTCAATCTCTTCACTTTATGATCTGTCCACCTCTGCCTCCCAAAGTGCTGGGATTACAGGTGTGAGCCACCGCACCCGGCCTTGATGGCATTTTTCTTATACCCTTCCCCACTATTTAGGCCAACTATCTATTTCACATTAGAAGAACTGGAGTGAATAAAATTATTGGCAAACCAACCTATTTCAAGAGGTGAATGAGTAGCATAGGGAGGAGAAAGGAAACATTGCCTCTGAGGAATGTAGAGGGCTAAAGACTGGACTGTGAGAATGGAAAGAGTAGTCTCAGCTCCCCCTCAGGTTTGTGAGGTGCTGTCATGTGGACAAAGTATTGAGCTTAAATGCATCTCCTTGGAAGTACAAAATTGAGTTCAATGGTGCAAGTCAAAAGGAGGTAGATTTAACTTCAGCATAAGAACTTTGTTTTTGATGTTATGAGCTGTTCAAAATAGAATAGGTTCCTTGGAAAGTAATGCATTCCTTATCACTGGATGTGTTTACTCATTCTGAGACAACCATTTTTATTGACTATTGATTACATATTGCATGTTAATCACAGCTTTTGTTCTTGAAAGCATGTACTGAAGAGAGAACTTAAGTTTCTTGAACTAGATGACCTCTACCTTGATACTTGGAACAAACTTCCAGATACAGCATTGGTAGAACTAAAGAAAATAATAAAAAGTACTACATCTATTATTTTTCTCCTTCAAACTCTTACTTTAATCATTGGGTCATAAGTAGAACTTAAAAAAAATTCACACACACACACACACACATACACACACACACACGGGATGAGCATATCTTCAAAAATATACTAGAGAATAAGATTCCATTTGCAATCTTTCCCAAGAGATAACCCTGGAGGTTGATCGTTTTCCTTTAGGACCATAGCCAGAGAGTCATGGGAAGATGCACCAGTGCTTGTTCATGGCTAAATGCAATTCCAGGACTGCATGTGCTATAGAGCCTGGCTGGGAACCAACAGCCCTTTTAATGTAAGAATGAAGCAACTTGGTGCTATTTAGTTTTGAGTTACACACAGAGTGACCAGCAAAATCTGTATACTTCTTCAAACAGCTCAGTGTGACGATATTCCTCTTGGTAAAAGGAAAAGAAAATGAAAGTATTTTTCTTTTCTCATTGATTTTTTGGCAGTTGCCATATGTTACAGAATTTTTGCTGATGATTTTCTCCTGCTGCTGGGGATTTGGTTAAATTCCCAGAAGAACTGAACCACTTAAAGTCATCTCTATGGAAACAGCGACCCAATCTTTGCTTGCATTTGTGATGACTTGCTGTTGAGTAATCAAATTTCATTCTGTGCATTTTTTTAACATGTGTGTTTATGTGGAGACAAAGGTAGCTTTTCATTCTTGAGACTTTTAAAAAGTATTGTTGTGAGTTAGTATTAAAAATATTCCTGAAATTCCTTTGTCTGAAATATTGTTCAAGGTGTTTTTATGTCAGGGATAGAAGTCTTAATATGGTTCAAAATGAAAGTTAGGATTTTAAAAGATTAAGACCCGGTCTCAAGATGCATTTGCTGGAGGAAGAGGCTTTCATCCTAGAAAAGATTCTTAAAGATTAGTAATTGAGTCCTGAAACAAGCAGACAGTGCATATTATAGCCTTTCTTTTATTTAGACAATGAAAGAAATATTTTTGCAGTTGGTATGCAATTAAAATTGTTGTTGCTAGGATTTTATGCTGAATTTAAATATTCTGTTAGACGTTTCCTCCTTTAGTGTAAGATATTAAAAAAATAAAATCAGGGTGTTAATTACATTCTATTGCCTCTCTTCACTGAGAGTTCCAGGTTCCAGAGCTCTAGGAATTATTCATTGATTATTTTCACAAAGCATGATGGGAAGAGGTGAGAGGGTTAATGGCATGTTCATTTCAGCTTATTTTTACCCTGTGCTCCTCCTTTCTTTAGTTAGAATTTTTTTGAGCCATGACCTATGTCAGTGTGATAATAAGTCACACAGTGTGTCTTTCTAGAGATGTGTACAACACACACTACCTGCTGACAATGTGGAGACAATGTGACTTCTACTTAATGAATGGAGTAACCATACTCTGGATGCTGAAAAGCTTCATGTCAACTATTAAGACTAATACCCAGTTTATACAAACAAATTATGAAGTACAAGCACAGCCAGAATTGATCTGGGAGTCATGTCGATAACAAGCTGAATTTAAAAAAACAAAACCAACAAAAACAAAAAAAACCCACCTTGTTAAAGAAGAGACAAGCATTCTAGAGCATGCATGACATCTCAGGAAAGTGGCATGAATGAGCCAGATTTTAGGATTTAACAAATATTAACAAAATTGTACACAGTCTGAGTGTGAACAGTACTTTAGCTAGCTACTTTGAGTTTTGCTGTTAGAATCATGTAGTATGCCTCCTCAGGAAGCCAGTATGTCATAAAAAATCAGTCCCAAACTGGACTCTATTCAAATAATTTTGCATTTATTATTATTATTTTTAGTACCTATTAAGTACTGATGTACTTTGTGCTAAAGTGAATAAAATGTGAACAAGGTGGGCCAGGTTCAGTGGCTCACACCTGTAATCCCAGCACTTTGGGAGGCTGAGACAGGCGTATCATGAGGTCAGGAGTTTGAGACCAGCCTGGCCAACATGGTGAAACCTTGTCTGTACTAAAAATTCAAAAATTAGCCAGGTGTGGTGGCACACACCTGTAAAACTAGCTACTCAGGAGACTGAGGCAGGATAATTGTTTGAAGGTTTCAGTGAGCTGAGATCACGCCACTGTAATCAAGCCTGGGTCACAGAACAAGAATCCATCTCAAAAAAAAAAAAATAATAATAATAATGAACAAGATACAACTCTGGTCTAAAAAATTTTAACACCTAATGGGCTAAGTGGGAGAAACTAGACACATTTAACAAAAGAAAGCAGAATAAAACAGGTGCCACAGAAGAGGTACAGAGCACTTCAGAGGTTTAAAGAGAGCAGGGACCCAAGACAAAATCTCATCTAAGTGGCAAGATGTGTCCATGGAAAAGGAGGCACAGGAAAAGGGGATGGGAAGGACTTTTTGTTGAGGTCGAATACTGGGATAGGTGTTTCTTAATTTCAACAGCTAGTGAATCAGGGTAAGTTGCAAGTACGCTTTAGAAAAATTATTTTAGCTATAGAGTACAGGGAAGAATAGAATAAGGGAAGACAGGGCATAGGAAGGTTTAGGTGAGGTGGTAGCTGAGACATGTGGCAGTGGAGATAGGACGGAAAGGGGAGACGAGGGATTCTACAGCATGCCTATCAGGGTGAACTGATTTTGGTCTTTGCATCCTTAGCACTTAATTTTGTTCTTAGAATATTTCCTAGTAATCTTGTTTTGCGAAGTATGTATCATTTGATGTTAGGAAAACCTTGAATATGTGATCAATGTGATCATTGGTGTCAATGGCATTGATCTCAGGCATGGGCGACTCACCACCTGCTTTCTCTGATCCCGTGTCAGGTGGCTAAAGATCTCTGTGAGTTGTCATGAAGTTATGCTGATTAAGTTACCTGCAAATTTGTGTGACTTAACTAGGCTGTTCATAGTACTCAGATTTTACAACATCTTTGTTTTTCTTCTTCCTGTAATTTTTCCTCAGGCTAGGAGTTAGGAGTGGTAGGTGGTGGGAAGTGACTGGGGCAAAGGTTTGGGAGATGGTGGCAAGCGTAATCTAGACTTTGGAGGTACGCAAGCTTAGAGTGCCGATGACAGTTTGAAAGGAGTGGGAAGGTTTGAGGAGTTGGAAGTCGTCATTGAAAAAGGAGGGTAGTAGATTCAAAAGAGACAGAATGTGAATAAGGTAAGAGGAATCTTCCACTCAGAAAGGAGTAAGTTTAGAGGTGAGGATTTTATTATTTTATTTGATTTTATTTTATATTTGAGACAGAGTTTCTCTCTAGTTGCTCAGACTGCCGTGGAATGCACGATCTTGGCTCACTGCAACCTCCGCCTCCTAGGTTCAAGTGATTCTCCTGCCTCTGCCTCTGAGTAGCTGGGATTACAGGCATGCCCCACTATGCCCAGCTAATGTTGTATTTTTAGTAGAGATGGGGTTTTACCATGTTGACCAGACTGGTCTCGAACTCCTGACCTCAGGTGATCCGCCTGCCTCGGACACTCAAAGTGCTGGAATTACGTGAGCCATCATGATTTTAGATGTAAAACACTTTGAAACATTGAGGAGAGGGTATTAAAAATAAATTAAAAAAAAAAAAGAATGCAGTTATGGCAGTGAATACTCAAACAGAAACATCATGCTAATGGAAGATAATGGAGAGCGTGATAATTGGAGTTTTTTAAAATAGACACTGAGGCTTTGCTTTTCTAATAAAGCCATTCCCCTATTAAAAAAAAAAAGTGATCTGCTCTGGGCATTAAGTATGCTAAGTGTACCACTGCTCACGGCCACAAATTCCCGCTCAGAATACTACATTTATTACAGATGAAAACTGCGTCTGTCGTGACAAAAATAAGTCTTTAAAGTCTGTCATGTTGGACATCCCTTTTAATAGTATACTACTAGAATTGTGTTTTATCAACAATTTTTTGAGCTCTTTTTATCTGTATAGAGTATGGAAAAGAGCATTGGAAAAAAATAGGGAGTGTTTGCATATTTGATACTGGGGTCATTTTCAAATTAATGTGGCTTTGAGCCAAAGTGATCTGTCACAGGCCAATCCTCCTTTGTCAGTCTGGCAGCAAGGCAGAAGTGTTTGTTCTGCTTATCATGCAGTCTAGTGGCATAGAGGGTTGGAAAGTTATCAGAGGGGTCTTTAATTTTTCTTCTCTTTCTTATAACTTCTTGTTGATTAAATTCTTGGTTTTCTTTCTTTTTTGATGTTATTATTATTTACTCCTTAGCAGGAGAGTAAAAGTGTATGGAAATAGATGCATATTTTTATTTACTTTTAGTTTTTTGTTTCCGTAGGTTTTTGGAGAACAGGTGGTAGTGTTTGGTTACTTGAATGAATTCTTCAGTGGTGATTTCTGAGACTTTGGTGCACCTGAGCAGTATACACCGTACCCAATTTGTAGTATTTTATCCCTCACCTCGGTCTTATCCTTTCCCTCAAGTCCCCAAAGTCCATTTTATCATGGCTTTTCATCCTCATAACTTAGCTCCCACTTAATGAGTGAGAACATAGGATGCTTGGTTTTCCATTCCAGAGTTACTTCACTTCGAATAATGGCCTCCAATTCCATGTAAGGTTGCTGTGAATGCCATTATTTTGTTCCTTTTTATGGCTGAGTAGTATTCTATGATATATACATATATATACACACCCCACAATTTTTTTATCCACTCATCCATTGATGGGCATTTGGGCTGGTTCCATATTTTAGCAATTGTGAACTGAGCTGCTGTAAACATGCATGTGCAAGTATCTTTTTTTGTATAACAACTCCTTTTCCTCTGGGCAGATGCCCAGTAGTGGGATTGCTGGATCAAATGGTAGTTCTGCTTTTAGTTCTTTAAGTACTCTTCACACTGTTTTCCATAGTGGTTGTACTAGTTTACATTCCTACCAGCAGTGTAGAAGTGATCCTTGTTCACCACATCCACACCAACATCTATTATTTTTTGATGATGGACATTATTGCAAGAAGAGAGTTGTATCACACTGTGGTTTTGATTTGCATTTCCCTGACAATTAGTGGTTTTCATCACTAATTGAGCATTTTTTCATGTTGGCCGTTTCTATGTCTTCTTTTGGGAATTGTCTATTCATGTTCTTAGCCCACTTTTTGATAGGATTTTTTTTTTTCTTGCTAATTTGTTTGAGTTCCTTATAGATTTTGGATATTGGCCCTTTGTCAGATGTACAGATAATGACGATTTTCTCCCACTCTGTGGGTTGCCTATTTACTCTGCTGATTGTTTCTTTTGCTGTGCTAAAGCTTTTTGGCTTAATTAAGTCCAAATGCTTGGTTTTCTAGTTCTTTTCATGACTCTTGTTATTTATATACTTTGTCATTCCCTCTGTTTCATGGAAATTGTTAATTATAGTGAAAAGTATCATATACATACAAGAGTGTTCTCTCTCTCTCTGTGTATCTAAAATACTCCATAAATACACACACATGCATGCACACACACACAATGTCCATGTGGCCACCATTTGGCCCAAGAAACAGAAATTAGTCCACAAATTACTTGTGAGGGTGTGGGGCATTGAGAGTGCTGAACCATGCTGAAGAGATGTATTTTGGTGGAACCAGTTTAGAAAGCAATTTGTCATCACCTAGTAAAGTTGAAGATAGGCATACATCATGGCCAGCAATTCTGTTTCCGGGTGTATGCCCCTAGAGAAACACAGGCATAATGCAGAAACTCCTTGTAATATCCTCTCTGTCTAGCTGGAATTCAGTCATTTTCATTGCTTTGTAATACTCCATAGTTTTACTATACCACAATAAATGTATCTACTATTGATGAACACTTTTTTTTTAGCCATGGTCTCTTATGTAAAATGCTGCTGTAGACATTCTTATTTCTATGTATATATATATATATATATATTGAGATGAAGTCTTGCTTTGTCACTCAGGCTGGAGTGAGGTGGTGCAATCTCAGCTCACTGAAACCTTTTCCTTCTGGGTTCAAGCAATTCTTCTGCCTCAGCCTCCTGAGTAGCTGGGGCTACAGGTGCACACCACCATGCCTGGCTAATTTTTGTATTTTTAGTAGAGATGGGGTTTCACCATATTGGCCAGGCTGGTGTCGAACTCCTGAGCTCGTGATCTGCCCACCTTGGCCTCCTGAAGTGCTGGGATTACTGGCATGAGCCACTTCACCTGGCCTGACATTCTTATTTTTAAATTAATAGGTTTAACTTTGTAGAGCAGTTTTCAATTTATAGAAAAAGTGAGCAGAAAGTACAGAGTATACATATACCCCTCCATTCCCTACACCTTTCCTCTATTATTAACACCTTGTATTAATATGGTTCATTTGTTACAACTGGCAATAAATATTCATTCTTTTTTATTAACTAAAGTCTATGGTTTACATTAGGGTTCACTGTTTATGTTGTACAGTTCTATGGGTTTTGACAAATGTGTAGTATCATGTATCCACTATTATGGTGTCACACAGACTAGGTTCACTGCCATAAAAAATATCCCCTGTGCTCCATTTATTCATCCTTCTACCCTTCCCCCAAGAACCTGACAACCACTAACCTTTTTTGCTATCTCTTCAGTTTGGCCTTTCCAGAATGTCACATAGTTGCAATCATATGGTATGTACCCTTTCCAGATTGGCTTCTGTCGCTTGGTAATATGAATTTAAGCTTTTTCTAAGTGTTTCGTGGCTTGATAGGTCAGTTTTTCATCATTGAATTATGTTCCATTGAATAGATGCATCAGCTTGTTATCCATTTACCTATTGAAAGACATCCGTGTTGCTTTCTAGTTTTTAAAATTACGAATAACATGTGTGCAGATTATTGCATGGATGCAAGTTTTCAACTCTTTTGGGTAAATATCAATGAGTACAATTGCTGGATTTTATGGTAAGAGTATGTTTAACTTTCTAAGAGGTGCCAAACTGCCTTGCAAAGTGGCTGTACCATTTTGCATTCCCACCAGCAATGAATGAGAGTTCCTGTTGCTTCACATCCTTGCCAACATTTGGTGTTGTCTCTGTTTTGGATTTTCGCCATCTCTGTAAGTGAGTAGTAGCATCTCATTGTTTTAATTTAGAATTCCCTAATGACTCATATGTAGAGCATCTTTTCATATGCTTTTTTGGCTGTTTATATGCCTTCTTTTCTTTAATATAAAGTGGCTACTCAGAATTTATTAATTTTCATATATACCTTCTTTGGTGAGGTATCTGTTGAGATCTTTTGCCTATTTTTTTATTAGCTTTTTATTTTCTTTTTGTTGAGTCTTTGTATGTGTGTATATGTATAATATTTTTAATATTTTGAATATGTGGTATAATGACCAAATCTGGGTAATACCATATCCATCACTTGAAACATTATTATTTATTTGTGGTAACAACATTAAAAATCTTCTAGCTATCTTGAACTATATACTACATTGTTATTTGCTATAGTCACTCTAATTATTAAGTCCTTTATTTATGTGTTTTGCAAATATTTTCCTTCAGCCTAAGACTTGTCTTTAAATGTTCTTAATGAAAATTCTTACATATGTATTTTGGTCCACATCTGCCTGCATTTCTCTAAGGGTATATACCAGGAAATGGAATTGCTGGCCATGCTGTATGCTTATCTTCAGCTTTACTAGATGATGACAAATTGCTTTCTAAATTGGTTCCACCAAAATACATCTCTTCAGATGTATTTCAGAGCCCCACATCCTTACTGGTAAAGTTGGGTTTCTAAATCTTTGCAAGACTGGCAGGTGGTAATCTTGATTATGGATTAGCACATCAATGAGTGTTTATTTCACTTTTTTACCCATACTTTTACAGGTGTAGTTTTGTTTTTCCAGTGGATTTGTAGGAATTTATATATTCTGGATACTCTTTGTCAGTTTAACTATTGAAAATATATTTTCTAACTTTTTACTTCACTTTTCTTGTAAAGTAGTATCTTTTAATGAATAGAACTCAGTTTTAATGGGGTAACATCTATCCTTTCCCTATGGCTAAATGCTTTTTTATCTCAATTAAGAAATTCCCCTCTACACTGATATCTTAAAGATATTCTTCCACATTTTATAAACTTTAGTCCACTTGGAGTTATTTTCATGTGTTCCGTGAATAAGATAAAGTATCATCTTACTCTATATGCATATGTAATTTTCCTAGTATAATTTCTGTAAACACCATTTTTCTCCCAACGGTCCACGTAAGCCCTCAGTGCTGTCTTTTTTGTGAATCCAGTGCTGGTGCTTTTTGGACTTTCATCTCTCCAGTGGGCTACTTTTTCTACCCTGGCTCATACCATTCCTTTTACAAAATAAGTCTTGAAATCTGGTAAGACATGTTTTCCTACTTTGTTCTTTTTTTAGGGGTGTTTAGGATATTCTTGGCCATTTTAACCTCCCTGTATCTTTTAGAATCACCTAGTGAAATTACCCACACATACACACACATGAAGATGCATGCACACACACAAAGTCTGTGGAACTTGGGCATGAATTGCATTACATGTTTAGATTCAATCTGGGGGAAACAAAAATTGTTCCAACCTAAAATTTTCCAGTACGTGAAACTGGTCTCTTTACCTTTCTCCATTTATTTGTCTTTCTTACATCTTATAATACAATTTAACAATTTATATTTTCTCTCTCTTTTTTTTTTTTTTTTT
>NW_016107321.1:10705768-10720974 GCF_001604975.1 Cebus imitator
TTTTTTTGAGACGAAGTCTCGCTCTGTCACCAGGCTGGAATGTAGTGGTGCAATCTCAGCTCACTGCAACCTCTGCCTCCTGGGTTCAAGTGATTCTCCTGCCTTAGCCTCCCAAGTAGCTGCAACTACAGGTGCGCACCACCCCGCCCAGCTAATTTTTGTATCTTTAGTAGAGACAGGGTTTCACCATGTTAGCCAGGATGGTCTCAATCTCTTGACCTTGTGATCCACCTGCCTCAGCCTCCCAAAGTGCTGGGATTACAGGCATGTGCCACTGTGCCCGGCCCACAATTTATATTTTCTATTAAAAGTCTTGAACATATTTGTTAGATTTAGTTCTATATATTTCATATTTTTAAATGCTAGTTTTAAAATCTATTTTTCTCTTTTTCATTTTATAACTATTGCTTGTGTACATGAATGCAATTAGTTTTTAAAATGCATTTTTAAGAACCAAACTTTCTAAATTCTCATTTTAATTCTAGTAATTTATCCTACTTTTTTATGTATATGATCATATTTCTGCAAATGATAATAGTTTTGCTTTTTTCCTTTCCAGACTTTATGTTTTCTACTTATTTTTATTGTTTTGGGTAGGCCCAGAAGCACAATGCTGATAGAATGGTGATGATGGACATTTTTGTGGTTGCTTGATCTCAGAGATCAAGGTTTCTGTGTTTCTGCACTGCCACCAAGTTAGAAGTAGGCACTTTTTCATCACCTCTATTTTATGGAAGAAGAAAAATATCGCTGTTTTACTGGGGCTTAAACTGGTTAAGTAAATTGCTTAAAACAGTCATGCAACTATTAAGTGTGAAAGTTGTATCTGAAATTCAGTTCTGTCTGACTCCACAGCCTGAGATTCTAATCACTTTAATAGCTAAGAATAATTCTGAATAAATAATCAGCAAGAAACAGGGTTGAGTTAGATAGGATGTGACCCAAGTCACATATAACTAAGATAATTTATCTTCCTCAACATTCATATTACATGGTTTTCAGTAACTACTGGTCACCCACCCAAGGCTAGAAACAGAAGCGTGTAAATACTACTGTGATATCTTGGTGTGTGAACTTCATTCATTCAACAATATTTGCCAAGTGCTTTTCATATGCCAAGCACAGTGCCATGAGCTGAGCAGAAAGCAAACAAAAGCCAAAATAAACACCCCCATAGAGCTAACACTGAGGAGGAGGTAGGAGATAGATTTAGTTCTTGTTAAATACCATGCTTTTTTTTTTTTTTTTTTGTAAGAGGCAGGGCAAAGGGGTTAGAGAGATACCGGACAGAGGTGGGGTATGGAATGGGGTATGTGATTTTTCCACTGATGGTCATGGAAACTCTCTCTGGTAAGTCAATATTTGAGCAAAAAACTATGGAGAGGAGAGGGTGAGCCAAGTTAATATTTGAGGAAGAGTCTTCCAGGCAAAAAGCACACCAAGTCAGTCAAACAGTGCTGGAGGTGGTTGAAGACTAGCTGCAGGAAGGCAGAGTGTGGAGTGTGTAGAGTGGAGGGTGTGTGGCCAAGAGCAGAGGTGCAAGATGTGGGCAGGGATCCCATCATGTAGGGCCGTGGTAGGCAGGTGCGCACTCTGAGTTCGACTCAAAGTGGAAGGGGAAGCAGCTATAGGGTTCCCTCTGCAGGGAGGCTGCAGGGAGGAGTGATGCCATCTCCCTGAAGTCTGAAAAGAGCTGCCCTAGCTCTGTGCACGGACATGAGGGAGGATCTGCCAAGGCAGGATGCTCAGTGAGGTGGCTGCTGCATGTGTTCAGCTGGAGGTGATGGGTTTGCTAGGAACAAATCACTGGGTTGAGATGGAAAGCAGTCAGACGCTGTGTGTATTTTAAAGTAAGACAATGGAATTTGCTGACATGAGGTTTGAAAGAGAAAGACAGAGAGACGTCAAAGATTATTTCAAGACTTTCAGCCTGAATGACTAAAAGAATACAGTTGTCATATCATGAGATGGAAAAGACCTACCATTTGGAGCTATAAATCAAGAATTTGAAGTTGAATTTGAAATGCCTCACAGAAATCCAGGCGAAGTCAAGCAGATGTGGACATGTGAGTCTAGACTTCAGCAGAGGGCTTGGAGATTTAAAATGGATAATCCATGCATTTTGGGAGGCCGAGGCAGGTGGATAACCTGAGGTTGGGAGTTCGAGACCAGCCTGACCAACATGGAGCAACCCTGTCTCTACTAAACATACAAAAAATTAGCCAGGCGTGGTGGCACATGCCTGTAACGCCAGCTACTCAGGAGGCTGAGGCAGGAGAATCACCTGAATCTGGGAGGCGGACGTTGCAGTGAGCTGAGATTGCACCACTGCACTCCAGCCTGGGCAACAAGAGCAAACTGTCTCAAAAAAATAAAAGGGTAATCTTCAGCATATAGTTGTATTTGAAGAATTGGGGCTAATTGAGATAACCGATGGAGAGAGGGTACAGAGAAGGAAGAGGTCTGGTCTGAGCTCCGGGATGCCCCCAATATTGATAGACTGCAAAGAACACAAGGAAAATTTAACCCCTGTTAAGGTAGAAGGGGAATCCAAAGGGTTGTTAGTCTGGGAGCTAAGTCAGGAAGGCATCAGTTAGCCAAATGCTTTAGCTTTTAGCAAAAGGCCAAGATTAAACAAGCTTGTCCAACCTGCGGCTCAGGAGAGCCTTGAATGTGGCCCAACACAAATTCATAAGCTTTCTTAAAACATTATGAGAATTTTTTGTGATTTGTTTTCTTTTTAGCTGATCAGCTATTGCTAGTGTATTTTATGGGTGGCCCAAGACAATTCTTCTTCTTCTAATGTGTCCCAGGGAAGCTAAAAGATTAGATACCCCTGGATTAAAAGTTGACTGTTGAGGAATTGAGGTAATCATAATATAAATGATATGATATAAATTGACACTAAATATTTATAATAAGCATATGACATATTTTGTGTTAAAATCAAAGCCAAATCATAGCAATTTTATGACCATATTTATTTACATATTATGTATTATATCAGCCATACAAACTAGACCTTTAACCATGTAATGTAACACTGAACAGATTTGTAAAGTGTGGGGGCTGGTAGTGGCAGTTATGAACAGCCACAATCAAAACCCTAACATTTTGCCATTAAAAATTACCAAGTAACCTTTGGGAGGCTGAGGCAGGTGGATCACGAGGTCAGGAGATTGAGGCCATCCTGGCTAACATGGTGAAATCCCATCTCTACTAAAAATACAAAAAATTAGCTGGGTGTCGTGTCACGTACCTGTAGTTCCAACTACTTGGGAGGCTGATGCAGGAGAATTGCTTAAACCCGGGAGGCGGAGGTTGCAGTGAGCTGAGACGGAGCCATTACACTCCAGCCTGGTGACATAGTGAGACTCTGTTTAAAAAAAAATTACAAAGTAGCCGTTAGAAATATTTTCTAAATATTTGAAAGATACAATGTGAATATCTTCATATTTGGAATGTTGGAATGAAGTGTGCTTTGGAAGTTTGGACACCTGTGCACTCATTAAGCTCCAGATCTATAGCTGCTTCCTGGAGATACAGAAGACCCTCCTTGGAAGGACCCATTGGCATGAGACCCCTCGTTAGGCTCTGTTTTCTCAAAATGCTTTCAAATACAGCTGAGTATATCATGGTAAGAGGTTCAGGGGACATCAATATTCAATATGTCTCTTTATCACCAATGAATATATTATTTTAACCTGAAGGACTAGCTAGTTATGCCATGTAGCAGGGTCAGAAATCTTCAATCTTTAGGAGGATATTTTACTTTTTAGAAAAAAGGGCTATATGCAGACAGACTGGCCCTGGTAGTACTTTACAAATAATTTTGTTTTATTACCAATAACTATGTTTGTTTCTTGTGACACATTATAACAGTATCTGATTCCTTTTAAAGGGGAAGGCAAGAACTTATTTTTATCTGTATTTAAGTTTTATTTATATTTTAACCAAAAAAGTATAACATACTTGATAAAATCCCAATCTAGAAAGATACCAAGAAAAAATAAACATTTCTTTTACTACCACTTTCTCAATGCTACCATATTTTCATCACTAAAATTACTATTCATTCATTCAAAAAATATACTTTACTTTTATTATTTGGTAATCACTGTTCTAGGCACTAATGCCTACAGTTTCTGTGTTCTGGATCTTGCATTCTGGTTGCTAGCAGTTTGGAGTGTATTTTTTCTATGTACCAATGTAGATATATACATATAAACACACACATATACCATCGGTCTTTTTTAAAAAACATAAATAGAATTATGTGATAGATATCCATCCTTACAGCCTGTTTGTTTTTCCACATAAACCTTCCTTGTTAGTACATGCAGCTCTAGCTCGTTGTTTTTGATAACTGCATTTCTTTCTGTGGTGCAAATATTATACTAATACTGCATTCTTATTTATTCTCCAAAAGATGGAAATGTAGGTGATTTCCATTTTTTTATTATTACAGAGTGTTACAGTAAACATTCTAGTATGTATCACTTTATATACCAGTGCTATTAATTTTGAGATAGTTGGTATAGCTATTGTTTTTTTAAGAGAAAGTTTTCAGTGCATCTCAACATTTGAAATGTACTTGCCCTTGGACCAAGCAATTCTTCAAATGTTGAAATATACTGAAAACTTTCTCTTAAATGAAACAACGATAGTTGTACCAGCTTTCAGCTATAAAATGAATAAGTTCAGGGGATCGAATATACAGCACAGTGATTAGAGCTAGTGATACTACATTGTATGCTTGAAATTTGCTTAAATATTCTGACCGCAAAACAATTTCTCTCTCTTTTTTTTTTTTTTTTTTTTTGAGACAGGGTCTCATTTTGTTACCCAGGCTGGAGTGCAGCGGGCGGCATGACCTTGATTCACTGCAACCTCCTCCTCCTGGCTTCAAGTGATTCTCCCACCTCAGCCTTCTGAGTAGCTACAGGCATGTCACCACATCTGGCTAATTTTTATATTTTTGGTAAAGATGGGGTTTCACCATGTTGGCCAGGCTGGTCTCAAACTCCTGACCTCAAGCGATCTGCTGCCTCAGACTTGCAAAGTGCTGGGATTACAGGTGTAAGCCACTGCCTGTCCTGATTTTTTTTTTTTTTTAATCACCTGGTCAGTATAGTAGTTAGAATCTACCTTTATAGCATTCTTTGGGATTCCATAGAGCACAGTTTTCCTTGGCAGTATCTTTCAGGTAATCTTGTGAATTTAATTTCAGGTTTTATTTAGAATATCATTTATGCATTTTGGTTAAAATTTTCTCAAATGTTTAGATTAATTTGGTGAAAAATACTATCTTTAAAGCATCATGTTATCCATGAATATGGTATATTTTCCCATTCAGGTCATGTTATGCAAGTACATAGATTGCAGTAGATAATAATCATAACAGTAAGGGAACGAGAGCTCCATATTAAAAAGATAAGGGCATGTATCTGTTCCAACCTTCATATTCTGCCTATTGAAACTGAGATAAGATAACTTCTTCCTTTTTCTGGCCTCTCTATTCTTGGCCTGAAGTGTCTCCTAGCCTCATCCCTATCCTTTTTCTAAAATTTTCATTTCCACCTTTTTTATTTGCTTGTCCCCATCATGAATCCACATGGTTGATGAATCCAGCAGGTTATGGGGCCGCAGCTGACATATTTATCTACGACACATTGGATTCATAACCTAGAGTCTAGGTGATTTTCCCGCTTCCCTCCCGCTGCTACCATTTTGTTCTCATTCAACCTCTACCTCATAGCTGTGTTTTAAAAAGAAAAAAAACACCATCAAATATCTTCTTTGTATGCATGCCAATGTTTTCTGTTTTCTAAGCGTGTGAGCAGATGTAGTAATTTTGTGTCTACTTTAAATATCTTACCTAATTCTGGGTGCTCATATATTTGGAAGAATAAAATGTAAAAACAAATGAGAACACATGGACACAAGGAGAGGAGCATCACACACTGGAGTCTGTTGAGGGGGACTAGGAGAAGGACAGCGGGGGGTGGTGAGGAGGTTGCGGAGGGATAACATGGGGAGAAATGTCAGATATAGGTGACAGGGGGATGGAGGCAGCAAACCACCTTGCCATGTATGCACCTATGCAACAATCCTGCATGATCTACACATGTACCCCAGAACCTAAAGTATGAAAAAAAAAAATTGAAAACAAAACAAGGCCATGGCTATTTAACAGTAAAAATACTCAATAACATTCTCAACAGAAAATTGCAACCCCATAAAACATTATTTTCTACATTCTGAGCCCTATAAAGCAAAAACAAGAATAAAAATGTTATGTGGAAAAAAAAACCACAAATGAATTTTTTTTAAGAATATAAAGCTACCTAATTGAGCAATGGAGTCAACTTTAAGTTTATTTCAGAAAATGATTGAGCAATGGAGTCAACTTAGGTTTATTTCAGAAAATGATTGCCACAAGATTAAATAATAACAACAACAAAACAACCTTTAAAGATCACCCACAGACTAGATTTGTTCTTACCAATAAAAACAATCATACAGTAGAAGAGCGTTGAGCTGTCTTAACAGAAACATTGAACACATGAAAGAAAATAGGTACATGACTCTGGCAGAGAGGGTAAAACCAATAGAGGAAAATGAGGGAAGTCAAAGTAAAACTACTCTTGTCGTTGATTTATGAGAGCACTAGTAAAAACACTAGCTTCATACCTGGCTGTTCTCTGTCTCTCTTAATCTGTTTAGTTTCTCATGGAATTTCTTTTATGTGCCATCATTTTAAAATAATTTAATTTAATTTAAAGTTCAGGGATACATGTGCAGGATGTGCAGGGTTGTTACACATCTCCATGTTTTAAAATCACCTCACCTTTCCCAACTAGAGTGTTTTCCCAACTTGGCATTCTCATCTTCTAAGCACTCATACCTCTGTTTAAGAGATGGCTGCAGTCTTGTACACCTGTATTTATGATTATTACCTTCTGCTTTTGATTCAACTTGTTCATGATTCCCAAGTGTCCAGTTCAAATCCCCAAGCAGGTAATCTCATTTTGTGGTTGTGTCCTAGATTGCTGGCTGGCTTATCAATTTTCTTCCCTCAGGTCTTGTGCCCTGTGGCTTTGTGGGGACAGAATTTGAGGTACAAAACCTGGGCACCTTAGAAGCAGAGGCTCTGTGTGGGGATTGCTCCCTTTGAAAATGCAGTATTTCAGGCAGGGATCTGAGCCTTGGTCTGTCCAGTGCAGTTAACTACCATCTCAGCGACTATATATTGCCTGATTTGACATATGTAGTCTTTATTGAGTTTTATTCAAAAGAATGCATCAAATATATATACATAGCATAGTATAGCTATGTGAATTTATAGCATAGTGCTTAAGAAAATGAGGTTTGGAGTAAGAACCTAGGTTTGTCTCTTTGTGAATTTGGTGAAAGAGTTTTAATCTTTCTATGTCTTGATATCCTGTCTTTTATATCAGGGTTAATAATACTTTTCTCATAGAAGTGTTAAAAGATGATGACATAATGTTGGTCTAAGAATTAAGGCCTGGCGTGGAGGCTCATGCCTGCAATCCCAGCACTTTGAGAGGCTGAGGCAGGCAGATCACGAGGTCAAGAGATCAAGACCATCCTGGCCAACATGGTGAAACCCCATCTCTACTAAAAATACAAAAATTAGCTAGACATGGTGGCACATGCCTGTAGTCCCAGCTACTTGGGAGGCTGAGGCAGGAGAATTGCTTGAACCCACAGACAGAGGTTGCAGTGAGCTGAGGTCACGACACTGCACTCCAGCCTGGCAACAGAGTGAGACTCCATCTCAAAAAAAAAAAAAAAAAAAAAAAAAAAAAAAAAAAAAAAAAAAAAAAAAAAAAAAAGAAGAATTAACACAGTGCATGTCACACGTAGTAAAAAACTCAATGTATGACAGCTGTCTCTACCCAACAGCAGCAAAAATAAGAGATTTCTCTCACAAATTACACTATGCGAATGTTGTTGGTCAGTAGTGTCCTCACTGCTAAAATGAGTTACCCAGATTTTTTTCTTAGTTAAATAATTTAAATCTATTATTATAATTTCAAATCTTTTGCTAAGTTGTAGAGTTGTCAAATTTACTAATTGGAGAAAGCCTATAAAATTTTTCTGATCTTTTGGCATCAGGTGCTATATTAAGTAACATTTGTAAAGCCTTAAAGGGTATGCAAAATACCCAAATGGTTGTATAGTTTTTTCTTCTCTTGGCGACAAGTGCTTTCCATGGTCTTCTCTTTCTCAGGCACTTAGAACGTTGTGTATGAATAGGAAATGCTGTTTTCTACCTAAACTTTTCCAAGTGTTGCATGTTGGGGACCTAAAATTATCTTCCTTGGGACATCATTTAGACTTTTCTAATCTGAAACAAATTTCCTTTCAAATTCTGATATGAAATATGGCATATGAATTCCCCTCCTGTCTTCTGAATCCAGCGTTTAGATTCTAAATAAACAGCCACATTCTAGAAAGCACAAGGAAAGACCAAAAATAAGATAGTGGGGGAGGCAAAGTTGAAAATATAGCATTTAAAGAGGTAATCTGCATACAGTGTTCTCGACTGCCAAATTCTGAGCCTACTGGGGCATGCCTGTGCTGTCAGAGCAGACAATAGGCTGGGTATGGAGGAGGAGGAGGAGGAGCAGCGAGCAGTGCATTCACTTGGCATGATCTTGGAAAGGAGTGAACTTCTAACTGTTGGTTAAAATGTTGTTTTGTCTCATTTGCTAATGTCACCAAGAAGGATCTTGTTAAAAAAAAATATATATATATATATGTGGCTGGGCGCGGTGGCTCAAGCCTGTCATCCCAGCACTTTGGGAGGCCGACGCGGGTGGATCACGAGGTCAAGAGATCGAGACCATCCTGGTCAACACGGTGAAACCCCGTCTCTACTAAAAATACAAAACATTAGCTGGGCATGGTGGCGCGTGCCTGTAATCCCAGCTACTCAGGAGGCTGAGGCAGGAGAATTGCCTGAACCCAGGAGGCAGAGGTTGCGGTGAGCCGAGATCGCGCCATTGCACTCCAGCCTGGGTAACGAGAGTGAAACTCCGTCCAAAAAAATATATATATATATATGTGTGTGTGTGTGTGTGTGTGTGTGTGTGTGTATGTATATATGTATGTATATCTATATATGTATATATTTTTCTTGTTAAAAATATGTATGTACATATATTTTTGTTGTTGTTAAACTAGCTCAGAATATATATATGTGTATATAAATTCCATGTCTATCCACATATGCATCCATATATATGTATATTCCATATATATCCATCTGTATCTATATATATCCTTTCTTGAGTCTAACTAGTTAGATAGCTGACCTAAATTTGGAGAAAGTTTAGGAGCCTGACCCTTTGAGACATTCTAAGCTAGTCTAACAAATGTAAAGGGTCACCGACATTAACTCAAATTCCTACCAACTCAACATATGGGGCAGTGGCACTTTTAAGCAGGGATTTTGGACATACTCCCTTGAACAAGCCACATTTTGTTTCATTCTTCTTTTTTTTTTTTTTTTAATTAAGATGTGGTACAGGGTGCTGCTTTACAGACAAATCTCAGTGTGCTGGTTGTAACTCTAGTTGCTTTCTTTCAATGAATGGAGGTTAGCGTTGCATGAAAAATTGCTAACATATAGACTAGCCTTGCTACCTAAAGTATGGTTCATGGAGCAGCAATGCCAGCACCACATAGGAGCTTGTTAAAAATGTACAATCTCAGCACCATCCCTGATGAATTCAAGTGGAATCTACATGTTAACAAGATTCCTACGTCACTGCCTGTTAAAGTTTGAGAGGACTGGTCTAGAAGAGCATGGTTCCACACTGTGTGGAAGTGAACTTTTATTCTTAACTCTATCACTAATTTGCATTTTGAAAATATCACTTACTGTTTTTCCGGAATCCTTATTTTTCTCATCCATAAAATAAAAATAGTTTTCATCTTCCTTGACAAAACCCTTGTGAGGTGAGATAAGATAGACTTTAAAGTGCCTTATGTGGCAGAATCAAAGTCCTGCTGTTTTATGTGGGAAGACTAAAATACACACTAGAGAGGAAGGATAAAAATTGCATTGGAAACACTTGTCTGTCAGACAAAATTCATTTATTTTGCTGCAGAAGATAAGGGGGGTGGAAATAATTAATTTGACTCCGGTTTCCAATGGGAAAAAGACAAGCGGTCTTTTCTGCCAATCTTTTTTCCTTGCTCTGTATGATCTGGTGAAATAAGAGAAATAATGTAGTGTTTTCTACTATGAAATTCTAATTTAGAAAAATATTTACATAAAAAGCAAAAGGGAGATTTTAAAAATACTACTTTACTCAAAACCCTCTTGGGGTTACAAGGGTGGCTAGAAAGATTTGATAAGCCTGTAGTAGTCTTAGTATGGCAGTTGAGAAGGATCCTCCCATTTGCTTTGGGGTCAGGTAGAAGCTGTGTTTTGTTTTGCACCTGTACCTTTTGGGTCCTTTTTTGTCCTATGATCCTACTTATCACCTACTTCCATTATTATTGGATGTTCATTGTATGGCCCTGCGAAGACCTAAGCACCAGCCATCAGCAACAATGAAAACAATATAATGTCCCTGATTGGGTCATGGAATTGGGGCACAGGTGCATCCCCTGTGTATTTAGTGATATGTTATAGACCCCTTAGATTATGACACACAAAAAAGCCAGTAAGGGTATTTTCTTGTCTCCTAACGTCAGCATTTATTCTTTCACTGTTTTATGCTTGTGTTTGATTCTGGAATCAGGTTATTAGAGGTCAGACACAGTCTTTCAGTTCCAGGCTTTCTCTGAGGAGAGAGGGATGCCCGAGAGGCAGGAAGCTGAGTGATAATTTGCCTTTCATTTTTTCCTCATTTCCTCAACAGCTTTAATCCTGTCTGAACGTACATACTTCTTGCCATTATCTCATTTTTGGATGAATTCAAATAGAAGATGTTCTTTTTCTTTGACCTTAATATGTGAATTTTAGATGAATTCTGTTTTCATGTCTGGTTCCTACAAAAGGTTCACTTTATTTGTTTGTTAATTTTAAAGTTTAAATATTTATTGGAAGATCAAGTTCTATATACATGTACACAGCTGCCCATCCCAAAGTTTAAGTTAGAAAAAGAAATGGAGGATGGGGAGGAAGATACCTTTTGATATTTTTAACATAAAGATCATATATCTTCATGTAAATATATTAAATAATAATAAAGCTATCCAAAAGGAAGTTCCATTTATTTTTCATGTAGGGAATATATTCTATTCCATGTTATCCCAAGATTCTAAAGTTACTTTTATCTTTACTGATTTAATGTCTATTGATTTTAAATATGTGATTTTAATATAATAATTGTTACTCTGACATAATTACAAATGAAATGTGTTAGTCAAAAATATTTGTTTCTTTTAGTGGCTCAATTGGTAAGTTGTTTTCTATCACAATCTTTGGTAGCACAATTAGCTACTTGGTGAACACACAGAAATGTAAAAAAAACATTCTATTTATCTTTGTCATACTCTTGTTTGCTAGTTGATGTTTGTTAAATATATATTCCTTAATTCAAAAGTACTGTGGTATTCAAAGCTATGTGTTTATGCCTTAATCTAAGTAGAATTCTACCTGGCAAGCTGTATTTAAGAAAAAAAAAAAAAAAAAGAGGACACGTAAAATTACTTGTGTGTCTGAAAACTGAAAACTCCAAGTCCTCAATCCTAATGTCCCCTTTGGAAGTCAGGTTTCTTTCCACTTAACTTCCTTAAGACTTTCCAGTATCTCCAGCTTAACCCCAGGACTGTGGCCATGCTTAGTATTTCTGCTGTGTAGCGCCAGTTCTCATGACAATCTCATAAATGACTCCTTTTTTACAACTTTATTGAGGTATATTTCACAGACCATAAAACTCACACATAAAAGTGTACAGTTCAGTGGATTTTAGTATATTCGGAGTTCTGTAACTGTCATCACAATCCAATTTTGGAACATTTCAGCACCACAAAAAGAAATCCCTACACATTAGCTGCCATTCCTCATTCCCGCTTGTCCTCTCCCAGACTCCAGGCAATTATTATTCTAGTTTCTGTCTCTGTGGGTTTGTCTAATCTGGACATTTCATATAAATGGAGTCACATAATATGTGGTTGTTTGTGACTGGCTTCTTTTACTTAGCAAAATGTTTTCAAGGTTCACCCACATTATGGTATTGTGGATAATGGATAATTGAGTACTTTATTTCTTTCAATTATTGAATAATCTGTTGCATGCAAATGCCACATTTTGTTTATCTTTTCATCAGCTGATGAACATTTAGGCTCTTCCCACTTTTAGTCTGTTAGGAACAATGCTGCTGAGAGCATTCATGTACAATTTTTGTGTGAAGATATGTTTTCAATTCTCTTGGGGATTTACGTAGGCGTGGAATTGCTGGGGCACAAGCTAAACTCCATGTTTAGCATTTTGAGAAATGGACAATCTACTTTCTAAAGTGACAGCTCCAATTAGCTGATTATAGTGGTGTGCACCTTTAGTCACAGCTACTTGGGAGGCTGAGGCCAGAGAATTTAGTGAGTCCAGGGGTTCAAGGCTGCAATGAGCTATAATTCTGCCACTGCACTCCAGCTCAGGTGACAGACCAAGACCCTGTCTTTAAAACATGAATAATAAAGTAAAATAAAAGTAGCAGCTCTGTTTTACCTTCCCACTAGCAATGCATGAGGATTCCAATTTATCCACATCCTCACCCACACTTTCTACTGTCTTGTATTTTTAATTGTAGCCATCCTGATAGGTGTGAAGGGACATCTCATTGTGGTTTTGGCTTGCCTTTCCCTCATGACTGATGATATTGAGCATCTTTTCATGTGCTTATTGACAAAAGCCCACTTCTGATGTCTGCACATGGCCTGAGCCAAAAGTCTAATTGTCTTCAGATGTAGTTTTGAATATTTTCTTCCCTTTTTTATGAGACGATTTGGTAGAGAAAAAAGAGGTTGTGGTGACGAACACTTTAAGTCAGTTACGAAGTTAGTACATCATCTTTGCTTTCCATTTTATGAAAGAATATCGGTGACTTTCTGGGATAGACGAGAGGAAACTGATTCTTGCTTAAATATTTCTAATGGTAGAGGAGTAAACGCTAAGATATGTGAAGTTTGCTTGGTTTTGATGCTCCTAGTTTCCCGTTAAACGCTTTTCTCCACCCTGTGGAGAGGCTGTTTTTCTAGTTCCTCTAATGCCATACTTTCTGTAGAGTCCTCCTTCAAGCTGGTGCTTTGGACAGGAAGTGAAACATATAAACACTAAGGAGTATGTAGTGGAAAAAGAAATCTCATTGTGTTTCATTCCCAAGCTTATTTTCAGGGAATAAAGGAATAACAGACTATCATTCTTAGAAATTAAAGCAACATCAAGAGATGAAGATTTTCTTTGAGTAATCTCTGTATCATTTGAGGCCCATCCAGGTGCCTGTGATTGAAAACCGAACCCAGGGTAGCTTAATATGGGTAACATATTAGCTCCCATAGGCCAAGAGGGCTCCAATGGCATCATAAAGATCTGTGTCTCAGAATGGGTTGCCTCCAGTATCATTATTCTGGGCATACTTCCTGGAAGCATCCAGCTCACATTATCACAATATTCAATTTAAGAAAAAGAGAGATTACTTATCTGATATCCAAACTAAAATCTTGGAACTGAGTCGTCCTGGGCCCGGATGGCCTGACCAGAGACACTTGTTCATCTCTGAATCAATGACTGTGGCCAGAATGGTGGAACTGCCATTGGCCTCGTCTAGTCTGTATGGTCTCCAGTAGATCCTGTGGTGGAGTCACTTCACTGCAGTCATGTGGGCCGAGGCTGGCAAAGTGCGGCTAGGAAGGGAGATGGAGTCTGTGTGGCAAGATGAGGAAGATCACTTTCTATTTAAAACCACAGACCACAGACACGTTTCCTCTCTCAAAGGGTAGGTCTGGGAAGGACATTAAGAAATCAACTAGGGCAGTAGTAATTGAACTTTAGCATGGGTATACTTTGCTAGGGTTTGTTTGTCCCACCATTGTATTTTAGAGCCGATATTGGTCTACTTGTATGGGTTTAAAGATGGAGATTAATTTTGCCTCAGGATAAATTACTCCCCCACTGAGTTGTACCAATACCTGGCTTAGACGATAATTTTTCTGATTTTGTTTTTTGAGATGGAGTCTCACTCTGTAGCCCAAACTGGATTGCAGTGGGGTGATCTCAGCTCACAGCAATTTCCACCTTCGGGTTCAATCAGTTCTCCTGCCTTAGCCTCCCACGTAGCTGGGATTACAGGCATGTGCCACCATGCCTGGCTAATATTTTGTATTTTAGTAGAAATGGGGTTTTACCATATTGCCAAGGGTGGTCTTGAACACCTGATCTCAGGTGATCTGCCCACCTCAGCCTCCCAAAGTGTTGGGATTACAGGCGTGAGCCACCACACCTGGCCTGGATGATATTTGGACGAGCTTTCAGTCGTAGAATTGATGGTGGAATGGGTTAAGACTTTTCAAGTTGTTGGGATGAGGTGGATGTATTGCATGTGAGAAACACATTAATTTGGGAGGTTGGAGGGTGGGCTATGTATGGGTTGGATTGTGTCTAAAATTCATATGTTGGGCTGGTGTGGTGGCTCACGCCTGTAATCCCAGCAACCTTGGGAGGCTGAGATGGGTGGATTGCCTGAGGTCAGGAGCTCGAGACCAGCCTGGGCAACATGGTGAAACCCTGTCTCTACTAAAAATACAAAAATGATCCAAGCATGGTAGCAGGTGCCTGTAATCCCAGCTACTTGGGAGGCTGAGACAGGAGAATCATTTGAACCTTGGAGGCTGTGGTTGTAGTGAGTAGGGATTGTTGCACTCTAGCCTGGGCGACAATAGTGAAACTCCATCTCAAAAAAAAAAAAAAAAAAAAAAAAGAGTGAAATTTATATGTTGAAGTCCTAACCCCTAATATCTCAGAATGTGACCTTATTGGGAAATGGATTTGTTGCAGATTTAACATGTTAAAATGAGGGCAGGCCGGGCGTGGTGGCTGACACCTGTAATCCCAGCACTTTGGGAGGGCGAGGCAGGTGGATCACCTGAGGTCGAGAGTTCAAGACCAGCCTGATCAACACGGAGAGACCCTGTCTCTACTAAAAATACAAAATTAGCTGGGCGTG